>NW_004955605.1:278734-290729 GCF_000276665.1 Chinchilla lanigera
AATATAAAAAAAAAAAAAAAAAAAAAGCAGAATCTGAAAGAGTAATAAAATCTAAAAGGTACAATAGATATTGTAATAGGGAAAAGAAACTGCTCAAATAGAAGCAACTGGGATGAAGGAAGGGAGAGGAAAAAGAAAAAAGGAAGAGAAGAAATATGTATACATAAACACAGGATAACTAGGATAATTGTACTACTGATATCTGTTGGTTTATTGAAAGGAACTGTTAATGTGTAATTATTTGATCAGTCTTACATGTCTATATTTGGTTATCTGTGTAACCATTTTGAAGATAACATTATGTAATATGACAACCATTGTTAATACCCTATCACCTTCTTTTGAAATTCTGTATTTTGTTCTCTATGCTGTTTTGTTTATGTATTTGTTTTTGTTATTTTAGTTTTTTCCTTTCTCTTTAAAATGAAAAACAAAATGTATATGTATATACAAGGATAGCTGGGGTAGGTGTATTGCTGATGTCTGTGGTTTATTGAAAGGAAGAGCCAATGCTTACAATTTTCCTTTTTCTTGACCAATTTTGCATGCTTGAATCTGGTAATCGGGATGACTGATCTGGAGACAACAATGTGCAGTATAAGAACCATTGTTGAACTCCTACCATCTTGTGTGATGAAGCTCTGAATCATTTCTGGTTTTTTTTATTACTTGTTACTCTCTTTGAATGTTTGATCAATCTTACATTCTTACGTCTGGTGGACCGAGCAACTTCGTTGAAGACAACAGTATGTAATGTAGCAACCATTGTTAATTCTTATCATTGTGTTTTGAGGTCATGTACCTTTTCTGTTGCTTTTGTGTTGTTTTGTTTTGTCCTCATTGTTGTTGTTTTGCTAGTTTTTTTATCTTTAAAATAAAAAAAGAAAAAGTGAATGAATGAGTAAATAAACCTAAAAACAGATTTCTGGCTGGAGTGCTGGAAAGAGGAATGGCAGGGAGGGACCTCTCTTTGAAGAGGAGCAGAGAGTTGAGTTTAACAGCTGACGGCCCCTTCTCCCACACCTCCCCTTCAGGAGAGTATAAGGTAACTCTAGGTCACCAGACATGTATTCAATTTCTTGCTGAGCTATTTTGAGTCTTTGAGATCTTCTTGTATCGTTTCCCTCCAGAGAGAATAAAACAATAAATTATCCTCTTCTGTTCAGATAGCAGGATCAAATCCAACATTACAAAGGAGATTTTCACAACTAAAAACTGTAGAAAACATCAAACTGCCCCACAAAAAAAGAAACTTGTAATGCTTCTTTTGGGGGTGTGAGTAATGACTGAAATAGAAGAGAAATAGTGTTTCACCAAAGGTAAGACAGATAAAGGCAGGAATCATTTTACAGTTCATCATAGTAAGTTCAAAACCTACTACAGAGTGTGTAAGTATTTGATGAGAGTGAATGGTGTCAGACAGCCCCCTTCCATTCCAGGGTTACTCAGTAGGTCTGAGAACTCTTAAGGTCACCATCTTAGTGAGGCAAAAGGACACATACGAGCCAGCAGGCTTTGTGAAATGCAGGAAGAACTTGGTCCTTTACTTTGTCTAAGCCCGCAGGCTCGTTGCCAAAGTTGGAGTGGAGCAAAGAAGGCCAACTTCCCAACCCAGGAGCTTTCTTTGTCTGTCCTACCCGACTGCATCGGCTAGATTTTTGTATCTTTCCCCAGGGCTAGGACTCCATCTCGTAGGCAAATCTGCTAATTATCTTCAATTATCCTTTGTTCTCAACATTCTATTACAAAATTGGGGACTTAGAGAAAAGTTGAAAAACTTATACTGTGAAAACTTGCATACTTAAAATAGATTGTAATGAATTTCATAAAAAGTTGCAAGGTCTTTTCCAATATTCTCGTTCCATTTTCCCTTAGTTTCTTCAATTAACATTTAATTGTATTCACTTTATTATATATTGATTCTCCACTCATTCATCTATCTATCCAGCTACTCATCTAATTGCTTTTGTTAATGCCTTTCAAAGTGAATTGCAGACATTAGTCGATGCCTCCAAAATGTTTCAATGTTATTAATTAGAGTTCAATATTTATATATAATTCCTTTATTCCTTTTCAGATAGAATTTGTATTCATGCACAGATGTGAAGTGGATCACCCAGGAGTTCCTCAAAATGCATCCACCTGTGCAGTCTAAACTCCCCTCAAGATGCAGAACATGACCATCACTCTGGAAGCTTCTTCTTGCCCCTTCCTGACAAATTTCTGTCCCAACATTCCTAGAGACAACCAAGCTTCTAATGTTTTTCACTATAAATTAGTTTTATCTGTTTTAGGATTTCAAAATATAAAAGCAATCTACCTGTATTCTTCATTTGGTGTTTTCCTTCGCTCAGCCATGTTTCCTGGGATTCGCCTACCCACAGTGTTGCTTGAATTAGAATTCGTTCTTTCTCATGGCCAAGCAGTACTTTACTGTGTGAATATTCTAGTCCTGTGCTGATGGACAGATGGACTTCCCCTGGAGCACTGATGAATGAAGGTAAATGAATACTTCTGCACATTTCGCTTAGTGGACACGCAGTTTGGGTCCTTGAGTAAACACTTGGGAGTAGATTTGTTGGTTCTTAGAGTAGGTGTGTAATTAATTGCATAAGAAACTGTAAGATCTAGTCCAGCGTCCTTATGACATTTTCCCCTTCTTCCAAAATGTGTAATAGCTTTCGGCTGATTCAGTGATTGGTACCGGCAAGCCTTTAATTTTACCACACTGGTAGATACGGAGTGGTAGTTCATTGTGATTCAGATTTGCACTTCTATAATGACTAAAGATACTGAAGTTTCTGTTTCGCATGTGTTTTTTACTGTTCACTTACTATGACTGATGAAGTGTTCAAATGTTTGACAATTAACTGCTCGCTTATTATGATTTGTAAAGTGTCCAAATCTTTTGCTAATTTTCAAATGTTTATGTTATTTTATTATTCAGTTTGAGAATTCTTAGCATATCCTAGATACCAGTACTTAGTCAAATATGTTTTGAAATTATTTTATTCTGCCTTGTAGTTTTCATAAAATTTTCTTTTTCTTTTCTTTTTTGCTTTGTGAGACTGAGGACTGAATCCAGGGCCTTTACACTGAGTTATCCCTACCCTTTTTACATTTATTGTTTTGAGATAGATTCTCCATAAGTCACTCAATTGTCTAGGTTGTATTCAAATTTGCAGTCCTTCTGCCTCAACTTCCCAGAGTTCTGAGATTACAGATATGTGCTACCATGCTTAGCTATGGGTTTTTCTTAATGATGTTTCTGATCAGAGCTTTTAAATTTGGTTTAAACCTTCTTTGTTTTGCCTTTTTTGTTCATTTTTTTTTCCAGTACCAGGAATTGAACTCATGACTTCATGCTTGCCAGGCAGGTGCTGTGACACTGAGCTAAATCCCCAGCCCTGTTTTAACTTTTTTGCTTTTTGCCTTCCCCTAAGTGATGAAAATATCCTATGTTTTCTTCCAAAAGTGTTTTAGTTTTAACTTTTGTGTTTAGGTATATGATCCATTACAAATTAATTTTTATGGATGATATCAAACAGAGAAAGATGATTTTGTTTCCATCTGAATGCCCGTAGCATAAAATCAAGGTATCATCTAGACTGTGGCCTTCTGAAACCATGGGTAGAATCTTGCCTTGCCTCTCACCAGCTTCTGGTCAGGATGGGAAGTCACTGGCACTCCCTGGTTTGTGCAGCATCAGTCCAGTCTCTGCTTCTGTCTTATATGGCTTTTCCCTGTGTCTCCACATCATTTTCCTTCCTACATTGTCTTCCTTCCCATAGCCCATGCCTGTGTCCAAATTTCCTCTTTTTTGTAGAAATTGAATTAGAGTCTCATCCTAATGACATCATTTTAATTTGTTTACCTCTGTAAAATTTGTTTACCTCCAGTAAGGTCACATCCTAAAGTAGGAGAGATTAGGACTTCAACATACTTTTAGGTAGACATAGTTCAACCCATAATATTATTATCACCTGTTCCTCAGACAAAGATTTACTATCAAGAACATATAAAAAATTCAAAAAATCAGACCTCTCAAATTTAAAGACCCAATCCAAAAATGGGTATTGGAGATGAATATACACTTTTTAGATGAAGAAATAGAAACAGCAAATAAGTATATGAAAAATGTTCAATATTATTGGTTATTCCAGAGATACAAATTAAAACAACACTGAGACTCCATCTCACCCCAGAAAGAATGGTTATTATCAAGAAATCAACCAATAACAAATGCTGGAGAGGCTGTGGGGGAAAAGAAATGCTTCTCCACTGTTGCTGGGAGTGTAGATGGTACAATCACTGTGGAAATCAGTCTGGAGAGTCCTCAGTAAACTAGAACTAGAGGTTCCATTTGGCCCAGCTATTCTGCTTCTGGGTATCTTTCCACAAGAATTAAAAGCATTATACCACAGTGATATATGTGCACCCATGTTTATGGCAGCACAATTTGTAATTGCTAGATCTTGGAAACAACCCAAATGCCCATCAACAGAGGAATGGATAAAAAAGATGTGGTCTTTTTCTACAATGGAGTATTACACAGCCATAAAGAAGGATAAACTGGAGACTTTTATAGGTAAATGAATGCAACTTGAGACTGTACTCATAAGTGAAATAAACCAGGCACAAAGGTGTAAACATCATATTGTCTCCCTAATATGAGAAGACAAAAGAGTAAATAAGATCCAAAAGATACCAAATTGTACCTCTGATATTGTAAAATGGGAAGAAACTTCAAAAGGAAAGAGAAACTAGTGTGGGGGAATGGAAAAAAAAGGAAGGGAAAAGCAAAGGGGAAAAAAATATATATCAAAAAACAGTTATGCTACTAATTTCTCTCAGTTCAAGGAAAAGATAGGTTTGTGCTAATATTGTCTGGACAATTAGTTGCTGATATCTTGTATTCTGAGTAACTAATTTAAAGATAACAATATGCAATGTATTAACCATTGTTATCCTCCTATCATATTGCTTTGGAAATTTGTTTTTTTTTTTTTATTTTTTTTTTTTTTTTTTTTTTTTTTTTAAATAAAAATTTAAAAAATATTACTATCACTCAGATCATATGTTATCAATGGATTTTCTCTCAGTTGTTCTATCAGTTACTGAGACCTCAGGGTTAAAATCTCATCTGTGATTGTGGCCTTGTCCATTTTTGCATTCTATGAAGTTTTGCCTCATTTATCTTGAATCTGTTATTGACTACATACCTTTTATGATTATTTCTTCCTGATGTACTAAGCTTTTCATCATTATAAAATGTCCCTTCATTTCTTATATTCTACCCAGAAGTCTACTTTATCTGATATTAACACTGCCATTCCAGCCTTCTTATGTTTGCTATTCACATATTATTGTTTTTCTATCCATTTACTTTCAGACTAATGGTACCTTTATATTTGAAGTGGATTTCTTGTGGACAGCAGATAGTTAAGTCTTGGGTAAAGTCTACTGAAATATTTCCCTTTTATTTGGCATATTTAATCCTTTAACACTGAATATGATTCTGATATGGTCGAATTTGAGTCCTCACGTTACTGTGGTTTTCTGTTACCTCCGTGTGTGTGCTGCCAATATGCAGTCGAGAGGACCTAAAGATGGTGTGGTCAGGGTATCAAAGGTTTGGGTGATATAATTATCTGTTTCCTGCACAGTCCCAGTCTCCAAGGAGTTCAGGAAGGTAAGACTTGACATAATTAAACTTCAAATGATTCGAAATCAAAGGCCACGTAATAGACACACTTAAGTGCTGAAGTGCATAGGAGCTGTGAGCCAAGTGTTTTGAGACAGACATTCCAAGTGCTACCAGATTGGATTCACCTCAGTGGACACCTGCTAGTCACACAGCAAGGGGACTCCTCTCTCTGTAAAGAGGCTCAAAAGCTGGTTGGAGGAAAGGGCACAGCACCACCACACTGAAATAACAGGCGATACTAATTCTACTCCTCCCTCCTCCAAACAGTTCTACTTTACCAAATCCTAAGTCTCAGACGGCAGACCTCTGCCTTTCTTTGTGAGAGTGCTCTTTTAATTCTTTACTTAGTTTTAGAATTTGAGAAGACCATTTTTCACGAGAGAAACATCTGTGGAAATGTACCGTCACTGGCCAGGTGTCCTGCCTGTTCGGTGTGGGACTTAGGGAAAAACATTTATGGCCACTCTACTTTTCCTGCTTGCCCCAGAGTAGACATTGGTTCTTGATCCAAACTGCACAAGAGACTCTCCAGAAAGATTGTCAAATACATATTCTTAAGCCCCACTTCAGAATAATTAACTTAAAAATTTTGAAGGATAATGCCCAAGCACAGGTAACCTTTTCAAGGGCTTCTGTAATCATTAAAATATGAACCAGGGTGGAAAATATTGAAGAGAGGCTTAATGGTCCATTCTCATGGGTTTGGGGTGAATTTTAAATCTCCCTTCCTGCCACTTGTAGGGGCTGTGGAGAGGAAAATGCCAGGCCTTACATTAAGTAGGCTAAGGTTTGAATTTCTGCTTTGCATTTTATTGGTTGTGTGATGTTGGCTAAGTTGCCAAAGATCCCTGACATTCCATTTAGCTGACAGTAAAAGAAGTGAAGTAATAGAGCCTGCCAATGAAACTCAGTGAGATACCATCTCTAAAGCAACCAGTGCACACAGTGTCCCTGGTAGACATGAGCTCCCTCCCCTCTCTGCACTCCCACCATACCTCAGCACTGCGATGTGCGCTATGGACAGTTCTGGCTATGCCCTGAGCTACTTCTCCTCGATTGACATGGCCACACTACCAGCCTAGGTTTGTAGTCCAGGTCCTGGGTCCAGCCTTCTGAATCCAGCTTCTCAACTTGACCTGGCTCTTCTTTCCAGACCCAGTTTCTCTCACCTGTTTCTGTTGTGCAGTGCTAAGCTCCAAAGGAATGGTTTCTAAAAGTAGCCCCAATGCTGCTGCAGCTCCAGCTCCAGCTGACTTTTAGCACTGGGAGGAGGTGTGGCTAATTTTAGATTTGTCCTGGGCTCACATCTGAGACAAAGTAAGCCTAGGTAGGTCTCTCCTAGCCCCCAGTGACTTTGGGGTTGGTGTCTGCAGAAGGTTGGGGAAATTTTGCCACAGAGCTAGGTGGAAATTTAGAGCCTTATATGGAAATTTAATGCATGAAACCATTTGCCTCAAAATCTACTGGATTTGAGCCTCTGATCTCCCTCTGAGTGGGAGAAATCACAATATAACCCAGAGTTTTTGATATGTTAATGTTTGTACAGAATGGGATGAGCTGTTTTCTCCCTTCCCCAAAGGACAGGGCCGGGCAGAAGTGAACAGAGCTCTGAGCAGAGAAGCAGAAGGAAAAGAGCTGATAAAAGGAAATATAGGAAAGGTTATTGATTTGTATTTAGAGAAACAAACGAACACACAAAAGCATAAATAAAAAGAAGAGGTAAGGTGGAAAAGTAAAGTGATAGAAAGCCTGGCTAAGAAAAGCAGGAATGGCACCGAAGCGCCTAGAACAGACTTGGCACAGAGGTTCAGTGATGGTTCGCTGTGTGAGTAAAATGAAAAACTTCTAAGGTGAGGAGGAAGAGATGCTGTGGGGCTGCCTGAGAGCATCCCGGTGTTTAGAAGGAAAGACCGCCAGCTTAGAGCAAAATGGGAATCAAAGGGCTATCCAGATGGTCTGTAGCATCAGCTGGGATTTCTGTCCTCTGTGTCAAGGGAAAAAGGAAAGAAATTAGTTCTTCTCCATCAAGCCCATAGAATAAGGATGCTCACAAGGAAGAATGGCTAAGCTATCCTAGGAGTAAGAGACAAAAAAGGCAAAAAAGTAATAGTGAAAAAAGTACATGCCTCGGTGTGAACCAAGCTAGTTTCTCCATTCCACCACTTAAAGATGTGCTATCATATGCAAATTAGCCAACAACCCTGAGCCAGTTTCTTTATATTTGAATTCAACATTCATTAGCAATTTATTAACCATCTACTGTACGCACCAGACATTTGGCTATTACAGTGAAAAATACAGACAAGTTTCTCATCATCTAACAATCTGGCAGCAAAAACAGAGAGGAGAAAAAAGCCATGAATAAGAGACAAGATAAATGTGGGTGGTGCTACATGCTGGGAGGGAAGGAAGGAAGCGGGAGGCAGTGGCTGGGAAAATTCCAATGAATAGGTACCATTGAGCAGAGGCTCAGACCATGGAAGGAAGGCAGTTCTGCAGAACACCACAGGCAGAGGGACCAGCAAATCCAGTGGCCTGAAACAGAAGAGAACATCACAGGTCTGAAGAGCAGAAAGGAGGTCACTGTGTGGGGAGACCAGTGAGCCAAAGCGAAATGGCCTGACAGAGATCAGAGAGAGATGGGTCCACAGGGGCCTAGAGAAGGAACTGAGTTCTGTAAGAAAAGAATGTGTCCCATCTGTGGGTGTGTGAGGACAGGCTGGGCACGAGCTGCTTCTGAAGAGAAGTGTCCATGGAATGGTGTTACTAAGCATGGGATCCTTCAGAGGCAGCCCAAGTATCAGCTGGGAATAGATTAGAACCCATGTAAAAGCAAAAATTCTAAGTCCAGTCTAGCACAGAAATTTTTTAGAAAACAAATTTTTTATTTTATTAATACATGTTTGTAAGTCCTGCGTTTACAGTCGTCTGCAAAAGTGGTTACATATACATGTACATATAATAGCTTGTTTCTTTTTTAAAATCTCCTTCCTCTTCCTTCTCCCCTCCAGTACCCCATCCCCTTTTTCATATTTGTTGATATTGCTTGTGTTAGTTCATATCGTGGCATACAGTGTTTATTAGGACAGAACTTTTTCAGTGGATTCAAAATCTGCTTCTGTGAAGAACTGAGCATTCCTGTTAAAACACTTCATTAATCAATATTTTCATTAACTTTAATGAGATTGAGATTTGTTCTGTGAATCTAATCATCTACCCACTTGCCTGCTGACAGTCAATTATTCCAGTATTTAATCAGCTGTTTAATGAAACAATCCTTTCTTGTATTACCTTAGTCTAATAATAATCTAAACATTCTCTTTTTCTGTGCAACGTCCTTAACCAAAAGTGAATCTTGGAATTGGCTTCCTACAGACTTTGCCATTTGCAGCAAGATTGTAATAAAATAACGAGATATCTGTCCTTTCAACTACATTTTCTAAATCTTGGAAACAGCCTGGATATACATCAACAGGTAAAGAGAAAAAGAAAATGTAGTATATATTCAGAATGGAGTAGTACTCTGCCATAAAGAAAGATAAATTCAAGTCATTTGTTGGAAAATGAACTTGAGACCATAATGTTAAGTGAAATAAATCAGACACACAAACTTAAATATCACATGGTTTCTCTTACATGAGAAACCCAAAGTGTAAATAAAGAGCAAAATAAAAGATAGATAATAGGAAGTAGGGAGATAAATCTTTCTCAAAGGGGGAGGGTATCAAGAGATGGAGGGAGGGGACAGGAAGGGAGAAAAAGGGGATGAAGAAAGGAATCTAGATGTGTCATATGCATTATGTGCAAACATTATGTATTGCAAACATGTACTAATAAACAAATAAGTATTTTTTGCTGAAATAGTTTCTGTAATACTCCTTTGGTCAGTGGTCATGGAACATGTGAAGCTTTCATCAAATTTTCTGAGTCCATGCCCTTTTGTCCTTTAAACTCTTGCTTGTATGTGTTCTTTTCCTGACCACAGAACACATCCTCACCTTGTGAGTTCCACCAAAATCCAGTTTCCACAAGTCCTTGGGGGATGAGGAGTGAGAGAAAGGCTAGAACAGGTTGACTTGAGTCTCTCAGAAAAGATATACAGGAGTCCTCACCCTCTTACACCAGAATGCTGCCTCTTTTGGCAGAAAGTTCTTTAAAGAATTAAGGTAAAATGAATTCATTAGGGAGGCCCTAGTCATATATGATTAATGTCCCAATAAAAAGGCGATACTTGAAGGCAAACATATACAGAGGGAGAATGCCACGTGAGGATGAACAGACATCAGGGTGATCCAGCTACAAGCCGAGGAATACTAAGTCATCAGTGAACCACAAGCAGGTGGGAAAGAGGCCTACAGTAGATTCTTCCTCAGCACAACACTCGGAATCAGCCCTGCCAACTCTTTGCTAGTGGACTTCTGGCCTCCAGAACTGTGAGACAATAAGTGTCTATTTTTTAAGCCACCCAGTTTACATCACTTCATTGCAACAGCCCTAGGAATGTAATATGAGGGCTGCAAAGGGAGCACTACTACTAGGGTTTGAATGGTCACCCAACATCCATGTGTCAAAAGCTTAATCCCCAGCAGCGATGTTAAGAGGTCTGCCAGCTCATAGTCATGTTAGGAGACGAGACTGAGCTACCAGACAGAAAGTGTGGCTAAGTAGAGCTTTTGGAATGAACAAAGTTCAAGACTACTAGGAGAGGTGGGAACAGAGGGACCAAAAAAGGAAAGGGCACAGAGAAGTAAGTGTGCTGTTAGGAGATGCTGTTCTAAGCATTTGTCTGTATGTAAGTAGCGTGGAGTCCTACTGAGAAGCCAACCAGAAAACATCTGTAAGAGGCTGAGAATTTAATCAGATCTTCAACAATACCAACCAGAGCAACTGGGAAACAGCGAGGTTTCTGTTGCCACTTTCAGAGCTATGCCACAGAAATAAGGGCAGATTAGAAACAGACTGAGCATTTCAAAGACTGAACTGTGGCCTCCAATTAGTCTGATCTCCCACTGGGATTCCTTGGAGAAATAATGTAGCATGTGACCTCACAGCTGGTTACTGGTGCCATCTAATCTCTGGTTCCAAAATTCAGCAAAGCTCTGGAGACCTCAAGATGACACCCTTTGCAGCAGTTTTAGAAGAGCCGATGCATTCTTCCCCTATCTACTTGAGACTTGGCAGCACCTGTCCATTTGCTGGGCACCACAGTGGGTAGAAGCTCATGAAGAGTTGTAAAGATTTAGTCCTTGTCTTTGAGGGAGTCACGATCTACAGAGGGAACCTGATAAGTAAGTAGCTTATAGCAGCTAAGTGCGGCAAATGCTCTGAAAGATTTAAAAGGACGTCCTAGCTGCTTAGTAGAGAGACATCTAACCTACCCTAGAAGTAGAGTATAAGTGAAGCCAAGGTGAATTTCCCCAAGAAACAGATACTTCCGCTGAGCCCAAAGAGCGAGTAGATTTGTCCATGTGAAGGTGAGAGGTATTAAAGGCAGAAATAAAAGCAGGTACAAAGGGAGAGCTTGGTTTGTCCAGTAATTTTCAAAGAATTCTGTTCTGGTCACTGTGTAATGTATCCCATGGGGAAAACCAAGGTGGAGGAAGACAGAAACCAGATTGTGAAGGAGGGACTTCTTGTGCCATTCTCAAGCCATGATGAGCAACTGCAGCAGGCAGTTTGAAATGGTGCGCTCTCCTAGGGCATGGCTGCCCAGGGCCACAGTACTTTATTCCTTTCAGAAACACCAGTTCTCTCATACGATGAGTTCTAATCAAGCATGCATGTCTTTGAGAAATAAACTCATTGATAGGCTAATATTGCCAAATAGGCAGTATATGATAAAGCCTTGAGTGTTACAGTAAACAGACTTTTAAAAGGGACAGATATGGAAATCCCAGACATCTTCGGGAAGCCCGGTGAGTCTGGGCTCTGCCTCCTTGGCCAGTGTGCAAGGCAGGCAAAACCTCAGGCACCCTCTGGAGCCTCGGTGGCTACCAGCCACACACATAGTGTGGTGGCCCAGCTGGGCTGCCACAACTCACCAACACAGGAGGTACACTGAGCACTGGGGATCGTCAGACTCTTGTCCGGCCACTCACACACAGTCAGGAGAGTGAGACTGCACTATAGGGAGTCTCTAGTTCTTCAAAAATGACAAAACGGAGGAGCAAAGTGCAATCCCAGGCATCAACACCACCGAAAACAAGTCCAGGAGGCATCAACACAGAAAAGCCTGGAAGTCATATGCCTGAAATTTCTGAAATGATAGCAATTGAAGTAAAGAAACAA
>NW_004955605.1:291969-293167 GCF_000276665.1 Chinchilla lanigera
AAAACCCAACCATATGCTGTATACAAGAAACACATTTAACTCAAAAGGAAATTCAAAGACTGAATATTAAAGGATGGAAAACAGTACTCCATGCAACAGGAACCAGTGAAAAAGCAGGTGCAGCTATTCTGTTTGCAGACAACATGAACTTCAAACCAAGAACCATCAAAAGAGATAAAGAAGGTCACTACATACTTTTGAAGGGGAAGCTTCAAGAGGAAGAGATAACAATCGTAAACATCTATGCACCAAATATAGGAGCACCCACCTATATAAGGCAAATTCTAACAGACATGAAAGATGAAATAAGCAGCAACACAATTATAACAGGGGAATTTAACATACCATTGGCACAAAGAGATAGATCTACTAAACAAAAAATTGGGAAAGAAATAACAGAACTTAACCAAACATGAGAACATATGGACTTAGTAGACCTTTACAGAGTGTTCCACCCAACAGCATCAGAATACACATTCTTCTCAGCTGCACATGGGACATTCTCTAAAATAGACCATATACTAATACATAGAACATGTTTAAGTAAATGCAAAGGAATTGAAATTATCCCATGTACACTATCAGACCCTAGTGCAATGAAATGGAAATTAATGACAAAAGAAAACACAAAAACTCCATAAACAGTTGGAAATTAAATAACATCCTGAACAACCAATGGGTCACAGATGAAATCAAAGTAGAGATTAAACACTATTTATAATCGAACAAAAATGGAGATGCAACCTACAGGAACCTGTGGGATGAAATGAAAGCAGTCCTCAGAGGGAAATTTATAGTGCTGATCTCCCACCTTAGGAAAACAGAACAAGCACAAAAAAAAAATCTTATGTTGCACCTCAAGTTTCCTAGAGAAATTAGAGAAACCACACCTTTCATAATAGCATTTAAAAAGATGAAATACTTAGGAATCAATCTAATAAAAGAAATAAAAGATCTATACTGTGAAAATTATAGTACTCTGAAAAAGGAGATCAAAGAGGATATCAGAAAATGGAAAGATATTTCTTGCTCATGGATAGGAAGAACCTACATTGTGAAAATGGCCATACTCCCAAAATTGTACAGATTCAGTGCAATCCCAATTAAAATATCATGGTATACATCATAGATCTAGAGAAAACACTCCTAAAGTTCATCTGGAACCAGAAGAGGCCTAGAATAGCAAAAGCAATCTTGG
>NW_004955605.1:293977-338186 GCF_000276665.1 Chinchilla lanigera
TGTAGATTGGTGAAACCACTGTGGAAATCAATTTGGAGATTCCTCACAAAACTAGAATTGGAAGTCCCCTTTAACCCAGCTATTCTCCTTCTGGGTATCTTCCCAGAAGAATTAAGGACATCACACCACAGCGATATATGTGCACGCATGTTCACAGCAGCACAATTTGTTACAGATAAATCTTGGAAACAACCCAGATGCGCATGCACTGAGGAATGGAAAAAAACTTGTGGTATTTCTGTACAATGGAGTATACTCAGCTATTAAAAAAGATAAACTTGAGGCTTTTGTAGGTAAATGGATGCAACTACAGACCATACTCATAAGTGAAATAAATCGGACCCACATGTGTAAACATCATATTGTTTCCTTGGTGTAGGAACCTGAAAGACTAGATAAAACTCAAAATATACAATAGATGATAGGAAAGGGAAAGAAATTGTTCAAGGGAAGGAACGACTGGGATGAGGGAAAGAAGATAAAAGAAAGATGGAAGGCAAAACATAAATATATATATGAATAGCTGTGATGACTGTATTGCTATTATCTGATGGTGTATTGAAATAAACAGTTAATACTCACAATTTTTTATGTGCTGATCAATTTTGTACGCTTGTGTCTGGTGGTCTGAGCAACTGATTTGAAGGTAACAATATGCAATGGAATTACAATGGTGAACTCCTACCATCTTGTTTAGTGAAACTCTGTATTATCTTTAAGGTTTTATTGAAGAATTATTTTCTTATTCTCTTTAATGGTTTGAGCAATCTTTCATTCTTACATCTGATAATCTGAGCAATGTAGTTGAGGATAGCAATATGCAATGTAACAACCACTGTTGATTTGTATTAATTTGTCTTGAGACCCTGTATTGCTTTGAATGTTCTTGCTTTGATTTGTTTATGTTTGTGACACTGGTATGCTGCTACTGTTCTATTTTTTTGTTTGTTTATGTCTCATGTATTACTCTCTTTAAAATAAATTTTAAAAAGGGACAGATATAAAAGATATTTGGGAGTTACACTTGGCTGGTCTAAGTGAATAAAAGGGAGGATTCAAGGATGACACTTACATTTCTCGCTTGGGCAATTGGACTAATTTTCTTATGACAAATACAATAATTATAGTCTTGTACCTTGTCTGTATGTTTCCCACAGCGTAAGTTTCTTAGGTGAAGCAATTCAGAGCCACAAGAATTTACTGCATACTTACATGTCTGGCATGTTCCTTATCTTGCTTCTCAAAACAATTCAATGAGGCACTTTTTTTTTTTAACCATTCAATTACTTTTTAAAAAGTGAAAAAGCAGCTCTGGGTCCCACAAATTGCAAACAGATGAGTAGGAATTTGAGTCCAAGTTCATCTTATTTTAGATCTTAACATCTTGTTAAGCTAGTCTAGGAGACTGTGCTTGGATCTGAACTTAACAGTGTTTGGAATTGGTTCTCAATCCCACTCAGACTGGCGTGGTTCATAACAATGGCCCCGCAAGCTACAGATTTAACTGATATTTCTAGGTCCCCTTACAGTGGGTGACTTATGTGTTTTATGCACAAATCCTGTTCTAGTGGCTAAGGTGGGCCTGACCTTGTGAGTGGAACCTCAGGGTGTAAGCCATTTCTCAGCGCCTTCCCTTCTGTGAGCCCCGTTATGAGAGGCTGAGCAACAAGAGCTCTTCCCAGACATTTCGTGCTTCTGTCAGCAGCCAGATCAGAAGCAGTGTCAGCTGAGAGTGCAGGGGCTCTTTCTGGGAAGGTGAACCTTCCAGAATAGGAGAGTTCTGATTTGACTTTCCTCATCAGCTGTGCTGGAAGTGGACAGAGAACTAATTACAGTGGAGTTCCTATTACACCTCTCTTTCTCTAGAGACAGCCCATAGAGATACTGTTTGCATATCTCTCTGGGAGAAATGCAGCTCTTTTCACTTCCTAATCCTAAAATGTCAGTCAGGGACATTTTAATTAGTATATCCCCTTGACTGCTGTAGATTATTTCCTATAAATTACCTTCAGGCTCCAACTGGATTTGTTTCCTGGCACTCCTGGCTCAAACCAGGCATTAAATTTATAAATGTGATAGTAATGATTGGCATAATCATAGATCAGAATTTATAAAATACTTTCACTTGAACGAGCTCATTCATTGAGCAGGCCTACGCGATGAACAGGGGAAGTATTATGAGTCTTTCATTTTACAGGAAAGGAGTGAGCTAGTTAGTGATTACTGACACCTCTAGATCTCCTCAGAACTGAGCAAGCCTAAGGACAGAGAGTTGTGTGTGGGGATGGGGGTGCAGGTGGGGGGTGAGGGCTGGAGGAGCAAGAGGTAGTGCTGCTGGTGGTGGTGGAGTTGCTTCCGAATGGAGAGGTTCTAAACCTTCCCCCCACTTTGGTGTCTGGAACTCCCTTTTAAGGGCTGCCTACGACCTGCTGGAATCTGTCTACACATGCCTATCCCATCTCTTTTGCATGAAAGAGGGCCAAAGAGCTTCTCCCACTGATGTAGGGACAGGTTTAGACCCCTCCCAGTTAGCCTAAGAGAAGAATGTCAGTTATCCTCCAACACCAGGCTGACACGCTACTCTTGAAAATGGCCTCCAGAGAGGTGAAATGGGCACCTTGCTGTTTTTCTTTCCCCTAGGAGATTTTCACATTGAATTTGAGAGGAGTCTACTGCAAGCTGGCAAACTGAAGCTTGTTCTCCTTCATGGGTGCTGATTACTCCCCCGCTCCCTGTGCACGTTTATTTGTATAGAGCTGATATGTCCTTTTAAAAGATGCAAGGTCCTATCCCCCAGCTCTCCACCCCAAGCCCCCAAAGCTCTTTATGGAGTCTGTATCTCTAACAAACCCAGTTCTCATCACCTTGAATTAAGCCTACCATTCCAACAAATAAAAAGAAGGCAGGAAGGAAAGGAAGGAGTGAAGGAAATAGAGCCCCTGGTGAATTACATTACCCTAATCTACAAGGGATAGTGATACAGTTTTACATTCAAGGAATCTGGCATTGAATCCAGTTCTGTGAACATGAACAAGTATTTCCACATTTTTGTGCTTGGTTTCCTAGGCTACAGAACGGTGGATATTAACACCTGCCCTGCTTGACTCATAAAGATGTAAATAACACATAAGATGAAGCAAGGTGAAGCACCTGTTGTAAGTCTAGGACAGTCTTGTAGCTGGGACTTGCTCTATCACTAGTTCTTACCAGGAGGGCTGCATTCACAATCCTGGTTTGGGCATGGGCATAGGAAGAAACAGAAATGAAAAAGTGGGTTGATCACTGATCTTCAAGTAAAGAAGACAAGTAGATCTGGGCCTTGGGGTATAGGAAAGACTTGCTTGGAAATGTGCCTCACACAACTTCAGCTATTCTCTGAGTGTTGAGCTTTTTCACAAAGGGCTCTCACACTTATGATCTTGCTAGGCTTCACATTAATTCTGGGAAGGGAAAGCTTTCACTGCTGGGGCTACACGGGCACCGAATTCCATGCCTCCTCAGGCTCAAATCTTCATATTCTCTCCCTATCAGCCACACTGATGAGGGAAATTTTGATCAGGGTAGTAGAGAAAGAAAAGGTGAGTTTATTTTGGAGAATGGACTATTTCAAAGAGGGTAGGTGTAGAGTGATGAGAGCATTAGGAAGACATGTCTAAGAGCCACAGTATGGGGCAAGGGCCCTGGCTGCCAGAGCAGGGAGTAAGAAAGAAGTCATGGAAACCCATTCATTCCTTCAGATAGCTCCTCCATGCAAGTGGAAGCTGAGATGATCAGATCTAGACTGGTAACCCAGGGGCTGGACACCTCACAGAGTAGAAGGTAGTTGAGGTTGGTGATGAGGGTACTGTGAGACCAGGCCACAGGGCTTCCAGAGGAATCACAGCAGTCTGAAATAATAACTAAATCCAGGTAGAGATGCAACCAGTCCACCAACCCTAAAAAACTAGTAAGAGAAAAACCCAATCCCCAAGTATCGGGACTGAAATTGAAAATTCCAGAGCAGAGTGAGAAGTCTGGAAGGATGGAGTTGGATAAGGGAGAGGCAGCCTGGTAAAACTTCCTTGTGTGTAGGTGGGGAACGGTGAGGAAGAAGTTGGGAAAGAGGGATTACGCAAAATGAACATCAAGTTTGCCTTTTCACTTTATTTCTGGAACACTGCGAATGACCAGAAAGTTTTCATAAGGGAAGGTCATGACTAGGTTTGCAAAAGACAGTTCTGGCTATGGCATGCTGGGTAAATGCTGGGTTGTATGGGTAAAGAGTATGAATAGTTAAGAGGACTGCAGAGTGCCTGCACCAACTCAGTGATAGTTTCTCTCAGAGACAGAGGGAAATGACAAATGAAGTAGGCAGACTCCACTGGATTGCAATAATGTGGAGAGGAAATGACTTGTGAAGAGGAAGATGTTGAGAATGGCTTCCAGGTTTACCGATCTAAAGAGTGAGAGAATTTAATTCAGCCTTCAACTTCGCCATTATTTTCAAACTTCCAGATCATAGGCCTATGTCCTCTTTCAGGCCTCAGTTTCACCTCTCAGAATAGGAAATTGATCTAGAGTAGTGGTTTTGTAATTATGATCCTTGGGGCTATCCTGCTGTGTGTGGCTGGGCCTCGGGGTGCTAGCTCTTGGCTTGAATCATCTGTGTGGCATCCTGACCTTGCTTGTGACATTACACTGGGCAGAATATTTCTGAGCCTGGGTCTTCTTTTGTATGAATGGAGATAATTATTGATTGATTCAAGAAATAAACATGTGGGCAAAAGACAAAAAGAATGAAACATGGTTTGTCCCTCATGGAGGTCATGGCCCAGGGGAAGGAGACATATATATGAATAGTTATGAAGAACTTTGGTAAATGCCACAATGATAAACTGTAAGCAAGGAGTAGTGGTCCAAAGGAAGGAGGGAGCAGCCCATTCAATGGGAACATCTAGACACAGAACAAGGGGTAGCCAAGCAGGGGGTTCAGGGGAAAGCATTGTCTAGATTGAGAGAATTCATATCCTGAGCCTTCTCTTGCCCCCCTTTCTTCTACTCCTTCCTAGACCCTTTCCTCTCCCTCCTGTCTTCTAAGAAGGAGTCCTCTTTCTCATCTGTAAATGAGGTCCTGAGTGGTTCTTCAGAAAGCAAAGATTTGACCCTTTTGATATTATTAATGCCCAGCTTACAAAGAGGTTGGCTAGCTCAACATTAAAGAGTGACTATACTGATGGTGGACTTCCAGGTACCCAGGACTGTCCTTCTCCACTTTCTATAGGCTAATATCCACAGAAGGGGAGCATGTATTGTAAATTCTGGAGGTCAGGTACTGCATTTAGTTCATAGCTATATTCCCAGTGCTGCACACCAAACTTACATTTGGCATTCATGGCAGTAACTAATAACTGTGTATTGACTAAAGCTCAATAGACTCTTAAAATTCAGGTCATTGCTTCATTTCCCTGTCTTCAAGTAGAATTGCTTCTCAGCCACCACACTGGGAGGCTGTTTAGACTCTGTAACAGATTTGGTGGCACCTAGGCAAGAAAGAGGCACAGAAGAGGCACTCCTTTATACATTTTAATTCTAATTTACTGGACAAGTATGTATGGAACACTTCCTCTGGAACAGTCTCTGGACATATAGATCAACATGATCTCAAAATGTTACTTATGCCAGGCATGGTGGTGCACGCCAATAATCTCAGCATTTGGGAGGCTGAGGCAAGAGGAGTGTTGCAAGTTAAAAGCTAAAATGAGCTACAGAGTAAGTTCAAGGACAACCTGGACTACATAACAAAACTCTGTCTAAAAAAAAAAAAAGAAGAAAAAGATGCCACTCCTCAGTTGGGGGGTAAATATATCACCCACAATGGAATCTGGGGGTGATGAGCTCTACAGTAGAGATCTCTGTGGGAAATACTTGAGTTTATCTTAAGAAAATAATAAGCATTAGATTGGTGGATAGGCTACTCAGTTTGGGGAAAAATAGTGTACTTGGAAATTTAAGGCCAGAGATGCCCATGTGTATAGATAATATTTACAGCAGTTGTGACAGCTAAGCTGGATTGTCAGTGTTATTGACTTGAAAGCTTCATAGGAGGTTAGACCTCCAGTTACACACCCACAGATACACATGCCTCTGGGTGTGTCTCTTTGGGTCATTAAAGTGTGACCTGGGTGTCCATATCTGGTCCCTGGCCCCTTCTTTTCTGGTGCTGCTCCCCTGCTCTGCTTTCAGCCACCGTGAGATGAGCAACCTTCTTCCACTAACCTCTCCCACCATGATGCTTCTACCTTGGAGCCAGCTGACTGCGAACTGAACCTTCTGAAACCATGACTGAAATTAAACCCTCCCTCCTTTAAGTTGTGTATGTCAGGTATTTGGTATCAATGCTGAGAATCTGACTAATACAGCAGTTCTATCCAAACCACAGAGCCACAGCAAGGTAAGAAATTTTTCCAAGCGTTGCTTCCATCAAGGAGAAAGTTGTCCTACCCACCCCCAAAAAAACTGTCCACTGAATTAAAGTGTGTATAGTAACCACTAATTTACATTCTGACATAGGTTTCTATATGTTTTTTTGTTTTGTTTTGTTTTGTTTTGTTTTTTGGTTTTTCTCCGGTACCGGGAACCGAACTCACGACCTTGCGCTTGCCAGGCAGGCGCTTTTGCCACTGAGCTAAGTCCCCAGCCCCAGGTTTCTATATGGGATTGGTAGCAAAGTGTTTGTGAACAAACAGCTTATCTCTGTACTATATCAATACTTTACAGTTGTGTTATTCAGTGTTCCATCATTCAAGCAAAATACCTGAGATAAGTAACTTATAAAAAGAAAATTTTCATTTTGGTACACATTCAAGGGCATTCTCCATTCAAGGGCAGGTCTCCAATAACCTAAGGACCTACCACCAGACCCCACCTGCTAAACATTCTACCATCTCCCAATAGCACTACGCTGTGGATCAGTCTTTAACATGTGGACTTTTGGGAAGCATCCAACATCCAAACTACAGCAACACTTCAAACATTTTCACACACATTCAATTCTTTTGCCCCTCAAAAGAATTCTACAAGCCAGGTATCCTCTCCCTGCCTTTTATTTTTCTTGTTCATTAATAGCTTGTGAAGGAAAACTAGGCTATGTGGGAAAGAGCTGCAGGCTTAAGAGGTGACTTCATAGCCAGTGTGTCCCTAGCAACAAATGTCAGAGAGAGAGAGAGAGAGAGAGAGAGAGAGAGAGAGAGAGAGAGAGAAAGAGAGAGGGAGAGATGGAGACAGAGACACACAGAGACACAGCCAGAAAGACAAGTGGGTCATATGTGTGGACTCCTGTGACATTTCTCATGTTCCTCCATGTCATATTACTATCACATAAGTAGACAAACAGAGCCAGGGTGACTCTCCCTTTCTATTCACTCTCTCTGGAGTTGGTCCCACCTGCCATCCCAGGAGAGCCTCTACCAGCTCAGCTTGACTATTTAGCACCTAAAAGGACTCAGCATTGACCCCAGGCAGGGAGATTGCCACATGCCTTCATAAATACAGTACAGCAGGCATCTACTCAAAATAGACTTAACTTTCCACAAATGCCATTCCGGAGTGTGTTGCTCTTATTCAGGTCAGGTGGGGCCATGATGCTGTGTTGAGCTGTCCTATCATTCTCTTGGAACATGGCTCCTTCAGCATAGCTGCCCCTACTTCCATTACCAGGGGAACAAGCCAAGATGAAGTAGAATATAGGCTAAAGGGACAATCACATGGGCCAGGAGAGAAGGGAGCCTCTAGGTCTCAGGAACCATAAATCTTCACTTATTACTTGCCCATTCTTCTACACAGTAAGCTAATGGGGAAAGCTCAAGGGTCCCAAGAATGTGGTTTCCGAGGCCACCTGTCTGTGGGAACAGGGTTCATCAGGGTTTCTCACATCTGCAGACTCTCAGCTGAGACCCATTCTGGGTCTCTACTATTTTGGAAGCTGAGTCTTAGAAAAGGGAATGTATCCTCACAATGCCAAGGAAGGTATAAGAAAATACTGGGGAAATTCTGCCATTGTGACTTTCCCTCACCTTGGCCAGGAGTGCCATATTCTGAAATAATACCTTACTAGAGAAGAAAAAAGAGAGCTGGACATAATCAGGAAACTGTCCTTGACACGATACCAACTCTCCTTTGACTCTAGGCAATCCCCTCATCTCGGGCCTCTGCTTCTGCATATTAACCTGGGTGTTGTTCGCTTCAAGAGCTGCCACTGGGGTGACAGTCAATCCCAACCAGTAGCCAAAGGCATTGAGGAGGATCAGATTCCAGGCAGCCATCTTGCTGGTTACAGCGCTTGCTATATTATTCACCTCCGATTAACCCACTGGCCCATATACTGTGATGATTCTCCCTCACCCTCTTTTCTTTGCAACAACCTTGTAAGATCCTCCTAGACAGAATTTTCTGCCTCTATTCAATTATGAATACCTTGAAGTCAGGGCCTTCACCTTGTTCATATTCACAGAACCTAGCATAGTGCCTAACTGCCTTAGTAGGTGTCTACTGAATCAATGATTGAGATTTCCCCCTAAGAGACCCCTCATGACTCTAAAACATTTCTTTTATATTCAGTGAACTTTTATATTAGGCTTACTATGTATCCAGTATTATAAACATTAAAAATGTATTAGCCCATTTATTACTATTGTTATACCTGCTTTATATAATAAAGTCTGTGTCTGAAAATTCCAATATTTGGATCTCCTTGGTATATTTTTCTTGTCTTTTTTCCCCCTGCTTTTGATCCTTTTTTCTTTTTTTAAATTTTATTTTTATTAGGGTATATTTGCAGTACACAATGTTTACATTCACTGTGAGTTGGTACTTGTGCATAACATGTCTTACTTCTTTTTTTCATTCCCTTGCTGCCCTCCCCCCACTTCCGTTTGCAAAAGATCTGTCTTCCTGTTTAAGTCTTTGTGCTTAACTCCTGGTATTTTTGGTTATTTGGGACTATATTCCATTAATTGTGTAGGAAAAATAGTAGAAGATATTTAAGGCTTTGGATGTTGTTACCTTTCTCCAGAGAGGACTTACTTCTGCTTCTGGAAGCAGTTAGGGCAGAGAGAGATCAGGTTAATCAATTCTGGAATTGAGCTGATTCAAAGCTATGCTTTCATTTCTGTGGCAGCTGGCCATGTCCAGTTTATCTTTGCTGCTGGGCCTTGCCCTTCCTGTGTTTGTCACTGTCCCTCCACCTCAAATATGTGTGATGACAGAGAGCTCTGCTTTGATTCTCTGCTCCTTACCCACTGGCTACTCACATTCTCAGTCTCTTAGCTTCTACCTAAAAGTCAGAAAATATGTTGAGGAGGGGAAGTAGGCTCCAAATGTTAGGTTAACGTCCCTATTGTCTTTTTCTTTGGGATTTTGATTCCACAAGCCCTCATTGACTTGTTCCTGCCAATGCCATTAGAAATTTGTGCAAGTATTATGTTAAGGATGTATATATTTATTTAAGCATACATATGTGAATGTATACACATCTTAGTTACTTTCTCATTGCTGAGACAAAATACCTGACACCCACAAGTTAAGAGAAGAATGGTTTATTGAGGTCACAGTTTGTAGAGGTTTCAGTCCATACTTGGCTGGCTCCAAGGCAGGGCAGCATGGCAGAGGGGCATCCCAGAGGAGAAACAGCTCATAGTGTGGCAGGCAGGAAGCAGCAGCCTGTCATTTTCCATTTTTATTCCATCCAGGCCACAAGCCTAGTGGCTGGTACCACTCACACCCAGATGGGTCTTCTGTCTTCAGTAAATCCATTCAGCCACACCCAGAGCTACATGGAAACAACCAATGGACTAATCCTGTATCTGGATCCAATCACTTCCAAAAGCCTCTGCACTAATGCATGAGGCTTTGGGGGACATGTAGATATAAACCATAACAGTACACAAAAATTTTAGTTCTAAATTTATAGATCTAAATATTGGAGTTATTCTTTGGTTTTATTTTGGTTTTGGGGTATTTTATTTTGTTTTTTTTTTTTTTTTTTTGAGAAAGAATCTCCCTATGTAGTCCCAACCAGCCTTGAACTTGCAGTAATCCTCCTGTCTCAGCCTCCCAAGTGCTAGGATTATAAGTATATGCCACCCTGCCTGGATTACTGAGCTTATTCTAATATGTTAACCAACTAGAGCTAGAAAATAAAATACTTTATTTGTAGATGAAGTAATTGAGGTGTAGGCAAGCACCTATTTATTCAAAATGTTTACTAAGCACTATGTATATATTAGATACTGTCTTGTGTATTGCAGGCACATAAATTAAGAAGTCTTAATTTATCTGCTCTTGTATTCCAAGGTCTCAATATCAAGTGGAAGTCACTCATGATTCACAATAGTCAGTGCAATTTCAGGTGTTCCAAGAGCTCAGCAAGGGGTCAGCCTAGGCTGATCATGTTGACCTGGATTTTCCTTCTGCATGAAAGTATTTCCCTTAGGATGCTTTTTGAGGTCAGAGTTTGTGGCTCATTCACTTCTCCATCCCTAGTGTTCAGTGGAATGCCTAGAACAAGACACATGCTCCATAAACATCTGGAATTGAGAGGACTTCATCCCAAGCAGGGAAGATACAAACCAAAATAAGATCATAAGATAATGAAGAATTTCTGGTCCACACACTATAGCAGGAACTTACTGCATGAATACGGCAAATCCTTCCCTGCCTGAGTCTTGGTTTTCTCACTGCAGACTAGTCAGTCAGTATGGGTGACATTAAAGTCCCTTCCAGGCCCATGTCCCTGTACCTCAGAGTGACCACACAGAGGATAAATGATCACAGTCCCCCCTCGATTGTCCTCCTGTACCCTCTTAGTGCTGCAGTTCTGGCCAGATGGTCTGTCAGAAAAGAACAAGATGTATATGTATATCTTGTTCCTATGTATATGTCTCCTGTTTCCTCCCATGGAAAAATTCAGGATGAAAAGATTTTTCTGCAGCTCATCGGATGAATGTCAGAAGTTCTGGGCAGGGCAGACCCGCCTGAGACAGAAGGAGTGCAGAGGGGCATTTGCTGAGTCTGCTTTTCCTGGCTTGCCTCCAGCCAGCCTGCTCTGCCTCTCACCTTTCCCAGCACAGAATTTACTTTTCTGTCTGGAAAATAGTGCTGTCTCTATGGCAAGCACAGTGCTTGGGAAGGAAGCCAATTCTCGCTCCTGGTTTGGCTAAGTGGCATCTCTCCATCTCCCTGGGGTCTGGACATTCTCACAAAGACATCTGCTGAAACATGTGGACACAGACTCACACTCTGCTGATTAGGGACAGGACCTGCATCCCCAGAGCACTTGCCTCCAAGGTACAGGAAGCAGAGAAGAGCTGGCACCAGCGCAGGAGAAGAGGCATGAAGATCCAGCCAGCTATCCTTTTACACATGAAAACTGGGCATAGAGAGGGCCAGTGGCTCTCCTCAGGCCACACAGTTGACTTGCAACATAGAACATAGAGTTTAATTCACATGAGACAGGCCCCCGAGGCTGAGAGCTTCGCTGGATTTCATTCCTGAATCACAAAATCAACTCCCAGTTCCTTTGTCATCCTAGGTCCAGCAACCGCCTGGGCCAAGTTCTCACCCAGAATACAGAAGTCTGCTGGGGGAAGTGTTTGGACGAGTTATTCCCAAATCTACAGCTCCAGAGTGGAGGAGTTAGAGGAAGCAGCCTGGGATGTTTTTGTGGATTATGCAGTTACTGACCTAAATTTCATACTAGGGGAAAAAAAGCAAGTGAGCAGCAGGCAGTGCCGCAGGTAAGGTGACGTGGGGGAGAAAGTGCTGAACAGGTGAAATGCCCAGCTGGGACCTTTGAAAATGTTGTCTGGTTGTCTGCTTTAATTGGAGGTGTCTTTTCAGAACTGGCTGGTGACAGGCCCATCACAGGTTCCTTTTAATCAGTGGAATTCATTTTCTCACTACAGCTTCACATGAAATGAGCAATGGGACAGGGACTGATGGGGTAGTTCAATTTGAAATATGGTAATTTGAGAGAAGAATTTTATTTCTAATAGAATCCCCAGGTTCCTTCTGCTATAGGCCTTGGTAAGATTTTTTGAAGGAGAAAGAAACTGTTCTTTTGGAGTAAGAGTCCAGAATGGTCTTCTGGCCCATTTTCTTCTTTTGACAGAATGTATGTGTACATGAGTGTTGCTATCCAATACCTCCAGAAGTAGAGTCCATGGCTCCATCCCTGGGACAACGCAGAGAAGAAAGGACAGGTGCATGTGCCTAGGGTTAGACAGAAGAGGGGCAGGAGCCCACATCTGGGACCTCACAGCAGTGGTCAGGGTGGAGAACTTCTGGCTGTGATGAGGCTGGGTGTCCCCAATATTTATTCATTCACTCAACAAGTGTTGGTGGGGCACAGCTGTTCACCATTAAGCACTGAACTCTCCCTGTATAAGGCTGAAGGCCCCCATTTTTGGCCTTAGTCAGAGGGATATGTCTCAAGCTCATCTTGGGACCTTGAGACCACCTCAGAGCACATCAAAACTCTTGGGAAGGTCTCAAGGGATGGTCCCAAAGAGACTCAGCATTAGGGTAATAAGGATAATGGTTGGGCCTGCTTTCTAGTTCATAGATAACCAAGCGGGCAAGGTGAAGGGTGCTTATCCCATTCATGAGGGCTCCACGACTAAATCTTTTTCCAAAGCTGCCCCACTTAATAACATCACATTGGGGGTTAGAATTTCAACACTGAATTCTGGGAGGGATATAAATATTCAGTCTCTAGCACCTGTATGCTCAGGGCAGTTCAAATTAAGAGATAGTGGTAGGAAAAAGTAAAAAGGAGAGAGTTTTGGGTGGTTTGTAATGTAGCAACAGATGATCAAACAGATGGGAAGCCACTAGAACAGGAGTCAGCAAACCTTCTGTAAAGAGACAGATAGTAAATACACTTCAGGATTTGCAAATCAAACAGGCTCTGTAACAAAAACTCCATCTGCTCATGTGTACAGAGCAAAAGCAGCCAGGAACTGTACATAAACAAATGGGTGTGATTGTGTTCCAATAAAACTTTATTTATAAAACATATGGCAGGCCTGCAATATGCCAGTTTGCCAAAACCTGCAATTGAGTTCTTTAAGCAACAGAGTGATATGTTCTCACTTACAAACCTAGAACTTCCTCTGGCTGCCATGTGCAGTTTGAGCGACAGAGGCTCCACAATCAGGGTGAGTTTATGTCCAGATGAGCCATGATCATGGCTGGACCTCGGGTTTAACTATAGAAATGAAATGATCTGACTGGGGATCTCTATTGGGGGGGACGCTGCCAGGAGTACTGAAATAGCCAATTCGTCATCTCTTTGAGAGAAATATACGAAAGCAAGCTATGGGATCTCAGGCCAAGGCATCAAGGATCTGGGATCATGGCACGCTTCCTGGAGCTAGCTAGGCAAAGAGCCAGGAGGATCTTCTAGGGAATCACAGCAGAGCATCGGCTCATAATGGCTAAGTTGGGAAGAGTAGGGAGTGCCAGAAACAAGAGGAATCAAGGGTGAAAACTCTGGAAAGAAGGCCAGGCCAGGTCTTGAGACACCATAAGGCATGCCCTGGAAGGTCAAAGACAGCCAGCTGGCTGAGAGTCACCATTCAATACATTTCCCAGGTTTCTCCCTAGCATTTTCTCCACTGCTGTCCTAGAACATCTTTCTCCTGTGAGTCTTGAAGCTTTCCCTTACAAAGGCAGCCCAGGAACCCCAGCTGCGTGTGGAGCTCAGGTCCTGTCTGTGGCTCTTGCTGAGGACTGGGATGTATCGCAGGACACTGAGTCTCAGTTTCCTTATCAGTAAGGAAGTGATAAACAGAAACCTCACAGAGTGACTGTGAGGGACCAAACTAGAAAACTTGTATGGAAAGTCTTCGCAAATACCACAGAAATGCCAGTTTGTTATCTCTTAGCATCTTGCCTCTTTCACAGGTTGTTTTCACTGTTTTCCAGCGCAGTGCCCTCACAGCTTTGGTGCACTGTGAGGGGGACCTCTGTTCCTTGCTCTGAGTCTCTGTGAGGCACAGTCACTTCTCTGAGAAGAAAGCTCTGTCAGTGTTGTTCATTTCCCAGATGCTGGGGAGCCACCCGGAGGTTTCCTAAGCGCCGTTTGCCTGGGCCTTGTAGCCATGGACAGCAAGTTGGCAGGCCCAGGGGCAACCCCCCTGGAGTCCCCTCATTCTGCAGCCAGCCTGCCAACAAGGCCTCCTACTTAGCCCTCACAGAAAATGCTTTTCCCTGAGAGGAGTAAATGGCCTGAACTGCTTTGCATCACTCACGCTCATGCTTTGTCCCTCTCACTCTGTCTCTCCTCTCTAACTTCAGAGGCTTACATATGTACGGTACTTCCATTCCATGATTCAGGGCCCAGTATGGGTCCACTGCCCACCTGAAGTATTTAATCCTCGATGTTGTGCCACAACTCTCAGGAATTTCAGGGTCACCCTAGGGGCACAGTCCTGGGCTCAGTGCAGATGTCTGGCCCAGAGCTCACGCATTGTGCAACTGGAGTAGCTGTTCATGTGGACTGTGATGTGAATAGGGTCTCCTGAGGTGATTGTGCAAAACTTGTGCAGCCATCCATGATGGTCCTGCTTACTCTTACTTAACAATATGTTTCACGGTGACTGGCGGTGTCACTGTCGGCTGCTCTTTTGAACTTGCCAGACCTTCAGGGCTTTGCAATATAGGTGCAGGCTTTGAATCAGCCTGATAGAGTCTCAGTACTGGCACTTACAAACTAAAGAACAGAAAATCTCTCTTTGCTGGTATGGGACTAATAATACTTTATGGGGTTGTGAAAACAAAATCTCAGCTATAAAGCACATCTTTATACTTGAAGGCTAGTTGGAACCAATGTGTACTGACAGCTGCATATGACAGATAGTCAAGAAATGCTTGATGAGCTGAGGAATCATGTAAACCATGGGGAAATCCTATGGGAATTTTATTGTACCTGTGTGTCACGGCTCAGATCATACATGTCAAGGACTGTATGCTAAAGATTTTGTCACCAGCCTGTGGGCATTACTGGGGGGAGCTTTTATAAGGTAGAGTCTAGGGAAAGGGAGTTAGGTACTTGGAGATATACTTGGGCTCAAAGTGGATACTGGGTGTCCAGTGCTTTCCTCTCTCTCTTTGCTTCCTGGCTCTTGTGAGTTGACCAGCTGCACTCTGTCATATGCTCCCACCATGATGCTCCCCCTCACCACAGGCCCCAAGGCAGTGGAGCCACCTGACCAAGGACCAGCACCTCTGAAACCTTGGGCCAAAATAAATCTTTCCTCCTTGAGCTGATTTATCTCAGGTATTTTGTCATACATAGGAGAAAGCTAATACACTGTGTAATTGTGAATGTTCCAAAATTTCTAACCACAAGTGAGAATTCATTTCATGATTTGAAAAAAAATCAGTAAACATTATTAAATAAATGCAAGCAAAATGGCCAAAAAATGAACAATGGCCAGAGATGAATTTTTCAGTAAGAATGATACATGAAACTAGGAAACTACAAGTAATTTATAGCCTTCCTTTTGTTGAACTTTGAAACAAATTCTCCCTTTCCCCACACCTGGCCATTTCCTGTCCCAAAGAAGCTTCAGTCTAGTGGAGAAAAAGCCTAATAAATCAGTGTGTGTGTGTGTGACACGGGCAGCGACTGTGGAGAGGAGGGGTCAGAAGAGAGTCTGTGGCTTGGCCTGGGAGGCTGAAGCTGGAGGGGTTGGAAAAGACCCCTAAAGAGGAATGAAGCCTTCAGTTAAGCTTTGATGAGAAACATGAGGAAGGAGACAGAGGATACTACGGGACAGCACATGCAGGCCAGGGAGCTGAGATGTTTGGTTCTGGGGAAGTGTTTAACCTCCTTTGGCCTCAACACCTCTTCTGTAAAATGAAATCGTAGGACCTGCTCTCTCATTCTCAATCCTGACCACGTTAGAATCATCTGAGGTGCTTTAAAAAATAGCAAAGCCCAAGCCTTGCTTTATATCAGTTAAGTCAGCTTCATCAGGCATTGGGCTCAAGTGATGGAGTTTTTAAGGGCCCCAGATAATGATAATGAGCAACTAGGACGTGGACCACTGGACTAGACATTTGCTGAGGTGATCTGACTTTTTTCTAACAGTATGTCTTTTAGGTAGAAATAGGCATCTTTAACTCTTTTCCACTAATAAAAACGTAGTATCATAAAGCAAACAAAACCCAGTAAATTGCTTTTTTTTAATACCACCCAGAAAGTGAAAGAGAGATGAGAGAAGAAAATCAACACCTAAAAAGTTAGGGAAAGAAGCCAGAAATCTTTTGTTTCTATGAGAGCAGGTAACCAACAGCCAGTTATTCTATAAGTGGAAGGTATAACCCCTCTCATCCAGGAATATACGGGGATGGCACATTCACCTTGGAGTGCTTGTTTCAGAGTTTACACTCTTACCAGTTTTGTGGACCCAGCGGTTCACTGATTAAACTTTGAAAAATCAGCCACAGTTCCCATCACAATAACCAGAGCTGCCTCTCCTGAGCCTGCAGGAGAACCACCTGGATTCGGCTGCTAAGCCTGCCACACTGAAGTACCACAGACTGGGTGGCTTCAAATTTGTTCTCTCACAGTTCTAAAATTAAGGTAGTGGCAGAGCCAAGCTCTCTATGAAGGCCCTAGGGGAGACTATTCCATTTCTTTCTCTTAACTTCTAGTGTTGTTGCAACACTTATCATCCCCTAGCTCATGCACACATGACTCCAATCGCTGTTGTCACTTGCCATTCTCCCTGTGCCTCTCACAGTGATTCTGTTTAGTGGGGGCTGAGGCTATGTCTCTACTCTTCTCCTTCTAAGACCAGTCATAGTGTACTACTGTGCACCCAGACGGCCCCATCTTAACTTGGCTGCATCTGCAAAGACCCCATTTCCACATAAAGTCGCTCTTACGGACACCAAGGGTTAGCACTTCAATATATCTTTTTGGAGAACTCAAGACAACCCATAATACTGGCCAGCTTGAGAAATTTGGTGAAGACCTTGAGCAACTCTGAAAACTATGAGACTAAGCAGTCATCCATCCTGAAATATCTATTTTTGAACAAACTAAAGAAGCAAAATGATGAATCAAGTAGGCACAATTTAAGTTTCTACATTGAAGTAGTATTTAAAAAAATAATGAAACAATATGTACATCGAAGGAAATCACCAATGGGGCGAACAGACAAGCCACAGAATTGAAAACAATTTTGCCAGCTGCTCATTAGGCAAATGACTAATATTTAGAACATACAAAGAACTCAAAAAATTAGATTCCCAAATTTAGACACCCAGTTAAAAAATGAGCATCTGAATAACTAGCCATTTAGAAGATGAAGAAATACAAATGGTCAGCAAGTACATGAAAAATGTTCACCATCGCTGACCATTCGAGAAATACAAATTAAAACAACACCAAGATTCCATCTTACTCCACAAAGAATGGCCATCATCAAGAAATCAAATAACAACAGATACTGGAGAGGCTGCAGCGGGGGGAAAAGGAACCCTTCTTCGTTATTGGTGGAAACATAAATGGTACAACCAATATGGGTTTCAGTGTGGAGATTCCTCAACAAACTAAAAACTGAAACTCCATTTGACCCAGCTATTCCCCTACTAGATATCTTCCTGAAAGAGGTAAAGAAATCATGTTACAGCAATACATGCATACCCATGTTTATACCAGCACAATTCACAATAGCTAAGTCTTAGAAACAGCCTAAATGTCTATCAACAAGTAGATAAAGAAACTGTGGTATTTATATATAATAGAATACTACTCTGCCATAAAGAAGGGTAAAGAAGTTATTTGTAGGAAAATGGATGCACATTATGTTAAGTGGAGTAAATCAGACACACAAGCTTAAATATTGCATAGTCTCTCTTATAAGAGTTCTAATATATAAATAAAGTGGCAAATAAGGAATAGATGTAAGAAATAGAGAGATGGATCTTTGACCTGTGGAAAGGGAACTGAAAGATGGAGGGGGGAGAGTAGGAAAAAGAGATTTAATTTAAAAAATGGGAAGAAGATTGTGAGGTGCCGTGTACACACACCAAGTTCCTGTAAGAACTTATTATGCACTACAAACATATATTTTAAAAAGAAAAACTTGTATAAATATCTTAATACTAAATTTATTGAGATGGCATGAGATTAATACAAGTTACCTTTGGCCTCTGCAATTACAAGAGGTGCCCAGAGTGGGGGCTATTAGCTCCAGTTAGCACAGCGAACTGCTGCTTGGGTAACCCTGGTCATTGCGATTCCTGAATGTGCATTTTCAGTTTCTTCTCTAAGGGCCGGCAGTGTGGTGGCAACAAGACCTGAGTTATGTTTTGAAAGCTGTCTTCAGAGTAGACAGTGGGGGTTAGAGGTCAGTGGCAAGGTTAGAAGAAAGGAAAAAAGGACAATCTTATATAAGCCAGAATGGTGACTGCATGTGGAGACCATAGCAGAGTAATTCTTACAGTTAAGGTGATGCCTAAAGACCTGAGTTCTGAAAATTTTTCATGAGACCCCTCCAAGAGTTTGTGAATTTGCAAATTCTCTAATGTGTTTTTCCCCACTGTGAAATTTATTCAAAATCTTTTAAATCACATATTTATAATTTTTTCACAGTGTTTATTCTTTTTCACCAACCTCAGAAATTACTCATACTAGCTGAGTTCTCTGTTATCTGTTGTAGTCTGTTAGTTCAGAACCCAGGTTTGATCCCTAACATTATGTGCCAACTTTGGAAATGTGGAGAAATTACCTCTCGTAAGTCTCAATGTCCTAACATGTAAAGTGGGAATTTTAATAAGCATTCATGAGAATTTTGTGAGGGTAAGATGAGAAGGTAACTATATAGCATTGGTTATACAACAGTATCAGTAAGGGTAAGACAGGATTTTCATCCCTCCATGACATTCCTGCCCACATGACCATAACTATGCAGACCAAATTACAGTTGATAGGCAAATCCTGGGTGGTTGACTAGGTTTCCCCACTAGTTCGTGACTACTACCTAGAAATATGACTCCCAATATATGTAATCTAAACAGGAGTTTCAGCAAAATTTGCAAATTCTTATATGCCATGGGTATTCCACTTGTTTGGTAATATTCAGCTCCGTGGAATTTAGATCCACAGGTACCAATAATGGCCAGTTCCACTGGAGAGTGACTCCAGGAAGGGGCTGGCCAGGAGGCGGCAGAGTAGTTAACCCTGTTTGAATGAGTTTCCCTGGAGCGTTTCAATTTAGTGTGATTACTAAAAAATATATTCCAGGCCAAGAGGACATCTACAAATGTACAGCTTTAAAGAAGTGGTTTTGGCAGGCAAATTGTTCAGAAAGACCAGAGAAAGGCTAAAAAAGTCAGGCTGGGTGTGAGGCCATGGGCAATGAGCAAGGAGTTGAAGCTAGAGAAGAAGGCAAGGATCACATCAGTGAGGTCCATGAATATGCTAAAAGGTGAAGTTTTACTGAATGGAAATGACTAGAGCTTCTGAATGGCTTTCCGTAGGAAGCAGTGTGGCCATATTTATATTTTAGGGGTGTCAGAGAGGGAAATGTAAGACAGTCAGGAGAGAAGACCGTGAGATTAAAGGCTGTTGGAATCATTTCCAAAGCCTTCTGTTTAACACATTCAATATCTCTTTCTCTTTTTCTACATTGTGCAAGTCATCTTCAAATATAGACTTGAAAAATATCCTAGTTTCAGATCTCATCAGCCTCTCCTGTCTCCTCCATGTTCTTCCTGCTCTTTCCCAAATCCCTTGTAATTGTCCTCAGAGATTTCCTTTACCTTCTTCACTACTACTTCAATAATTTCCCCAATATCCTCAATAATGATAGCAGCCTCACCAAGTCTGTGACTTGATCTGGAGTAGTAAGTGTTGTGATAGATGCCGCCTGCCACCCACCCCATCTTCTGGGCATGATCTGTCCTGTCCTAGGGACCCTGGGGTGAGACCTGGATGCCAGATTAGAAAGGAAGAGTTTTGTAATTCCTTCCCCATTCCATAGGGAAATCAGGCCTCAAGAAGGACTCTCTAGGGGGTTCAAAGAGTACAGCCATATTAAGGTAATTTCTTCCGAATGAGGTTCTGTGGGATGCAAACAGCTGCAGCTCCGAGGTCAGGCGTGCATCTGCTTGGAGGCCTGGCCCCACATGCTGGTACCTTTTAGGCACAGAGAAAGGAAAAGCTGTTTCTGTTATCCTGCTTTTGCTGCCTTTTCCTCACCGTCCCATTGCTGAGAACAAATGTGCACCTTCCTTGCCCTAACAGATACCTTCAGAAGACTCTGAACCTCCTACCGAAGGTCATTTCCTTCTATCTTAGCCTACACTTTTCCTGCCCAATTTTATGCATGTTCAGATTCTTTTAAATTAGTCAAATGGATGGCCCTTCTCCTGAGGCCCCAGCAGCCTGCTCACTGCAGGAACATTGCCCATGCCAGTTCTTAGACGCTGCCTTGCTTGCGGAGAGCTGGGGTTTGCAAGGCTCCTTTCTCTCTAGAATTTTAACATTTGGTTTCTACTGAACATCATATGGAAATGTGATCTTGATTACAGGCTTTCCAGCTCCCAGACATTCAACAATTATGTCAAGTAATGAAATTGCCAGACTGACTTGTAGAAGTCTCTTTGTCCTCTTTGCCTTTGGGAAGGAGAGCAAAGGTACAAAATATTTGGCCTGGAAATTCACATATAAACTTGGGCAAATAACAGCGACAGACACTCAGTCTCCTCTGAGGACCTGGGGCTGAATCATGGGGAGAATGGGAGGACAATTTGTGTGCTTCCAGATAAATTTAATTTTTTTAAAAATTGCAGGAGGAAGGGTAAAAAAGACATACATACTCCCTTTCCTTGCCTTTCTCAGAATGCTGTATCTGAAAGAAAGGAGATTACAAAACTGAAGGCTAATTTCTGGCCACTAGATTTGCCAGTTTCCTCTTGGTATTTGCCAAAGGTACTTACTGTACCGTAGGAAAAAAAATCGTAATTGAAAAGAAACATAACCAAGCTAATAGCATTAAAACCAGCAGATCTGTAAGTTTTTGACTATATAAGTGACTAATAGGTAACCTCATTGAGTCAAGGTTTTGAAGCTGATGGGAGTGAAGGACCTGAAATAGCTGAACATAGCCAGGCTTCCTACTGGGCACTCAGACTGTCTTGCTCTTTAAACACCTTCTTCTCGACAAAGCCCATAGAATTCATCCTCATTCAAGTATAAATAAAGAGCAACAACTCAAAGCATACCTATCTTTTTTTGACCAAGGATCAAAACGAGCTAAAAGTGGACAGTGGTGCAAAGGTATTGGGGACAGAACCTGCCGAAGCTCTGAAATCAGCACGAAAAGCTAGCTGTGGCTTCTTCCCTGTCAGCCGGATGAGGAAGGGCTTGTTCTGTTTCCAACTGCCCATAACTCCCTGAAGACCCTTTCATTCGCCCATGTTCTCTCCTCCTCCTCTTGAATTCCTACTGCTTATCCTCAGACATCTCTCCCCAGCATAGTTAATCAGTTACCCCTCCTCCGGGCCAAGAACGCATCTCCGCTGCTATCCTCCGCACGTCATTTTACAACTTGTTTGTTCCCATACGGTCCTCTCTACTAGCCCATGAAAGCTTCAGCAATAGCTCTGTGCCCTAATAGGACCAGCACAGAGTAGTTGCTCAGAAATGTCTGGTGACTGCATTGAATTAAAAATTAGTAGGGTCCTCGTATCTCTGTGGCGAGTCTATTCGGGAAGCTATTTTTAAAGCAGATTCTGGTAAAAACTCATTCAGTTATTAATTTCAGAAACAAAACCAATGATTCCTGGTCTGCAAGTAAATGTCAGAGCAGTTATCTCACACATCCTGAAGCTGTTATATTCAACTCTGACCCATTTCAAAATGACTCCTAATTACTCTGGAAAAAAATGTTCTTCCTTATGTTTCCTGAACTAGCTCTAAGGGCTGCATCTGAACTTGGGAAGAGTGAAACTTACCATTTGTACCCCCGTCAGTCGTTGTTCCTACCTTGTCACCCAGGCTGAGTGCTTCTGGGAATACACACCATTCCCATTCCCCCTTAAAATTTACTCAACCGGGGCTTCGCGAACTCCCTTCTAAGATCTCTGCTTTGTGTCTCACCCTCTGGTCTGTAAGTTTGCTTCCTATGGCCCTGTAATTCTCCCACATCACCTTGCAGAATGACCAGCAGACAGTACTCAATAAATAATTCTTGATGTTTTGAAAATCAAATTACTTGTTTTACAAACTCCCAATTTCAAATTTAAATGATTCTGTCTGTTTTGCTAATGAGAGTGAAGAGTTCTCCTTCTATCACTGAAGGGTCAGAAAATCCCTAAGAACATTTTGCATTTGGTCACAGGCACACTGACAACACTGAGCCCTCTTTGCGGCGGGCTATGCTAGGCCTCACTTTGAATATGACTTGTGAAATAGAGGGGTTTTCTAAAGATCAGTTTTCATTGCCACTTGTGGTACAAGAAGGTGATTCGGATACTCAGAGTCATGCAGGTACGTAAGAGGAGCAGGACCTGAAGCCCACATGTTTTCTATTCCTCTAGTCTCTGATAGGCACAAAGTAAATGCTACCCTACTTCTTCCTGTGCTGTCTCTTACTGTGTGCTGACTCTGTTTACCTGCAAACTCTCCCCCCACCAGAATTTTGAGGAGCAAATTTCAGGACAAATTTTTAAATGATTCTCTTGTCATTGTCATTGTTAAGAAAAGCAGTCTTGGATTTCAGGAACTGTGGTCTTACCATCAAGACAGTAGTTTCGTGTAACATAACGTTGACACTTTGGGGTAGTTTTACAATTTACTTTTTCTTCCTACCCGAGAAGTTCCGTGTCTTCCTCAGAGTCTAACCGCCAAGGTGAGCACGAAGATGAACCACTGCACCTGCTCTCTGCTGCTGTGTACATCCGTAACAGTGGGCTATGCCACGAGCTTTTCTGTGTTGAGCCCTGGCTGGGCTTCCTTTGTGTGCTGGCAGCTCTGGCGCACAGGAAGGATCTGGTCTGGTCTGTGTAAAAAGGAAAGCACACACATGAATCCTACCCTGAGGGTGATGGAAAAACAGAAGTCTTTCCCCCCCCACCACACCCAGTTAGCCGCAGAGCCCACCTGCTCCCGCTAGTCTGCACTGCCGTTGTACTTACCGCTGTCTTTCGCTTGGACTACTGCAGTAGCTCCTGGTTTTTCTCCCTGTTCCCACTCCTACTCTCTTCTACCCACAGCTTGTTTCTTACACAGCCACCAGTGATATTTTGCAACTCACAGACATACACACTTTTCTGTTCCACAAAGATGCCAGCCCATTCCCTGCATCTGGAATGCTCTCCTCACTACCGATGTCCTGGTTAATAACTTTGACTCTGCTATCTTAGCTTCACTTCTCAGGGCCTCAGTTTTCTCATCTGTAAAATGGATGACAATTGCTTTGCTTCCATGGCTGATGAAAGAACCAAAAGATGAGTAGATCCTAAAACAATTTGGGAGGTATACAACATTATATGAATGTCGTGTATTATTACTCCTTTACCATTGGGTTGGTTACTAGAAGATTCACCAAATTCAACACCCAAACTGCATGCCTCCCACCCTTCACAGTTTCCAGAGAAGTTAGCCAGGGCATGCTGTTGCCTATGGCTTGATGGATTCAGTCCAATGGGAGACTGAGCCAATTGAAGAAGGTCAGGTGAAAAATGGAGCCAGGGGTTCTTCCTGCCAAAGCAGCCTCTTCCTCTTATCCATGAACAGGGGAAGCAAGTCCCATTGGTGAGGCTTGGACTTGGGTCTTGTGTCAAGCCAGGTACAGTCCCAACCTATCCTGTCTTTGGGACCAGTTGTTCCTCCTCTTTTCTCCCTGCTGCCAGTGACTGCAGTGTTCTTTTAGAACAACCCACTGATTCAATGGCAATCAGCTAGGAAATGAGTCTCATAAGATTTGTGAAAGAAGAGAATTAGGCTATGGCTAAAGGAGGAAAAGTAAGAAGGAGCAATGTAGCTAACCTGGCCTCTTAGGGTCCATCTTGACAAGCAGACTGGAGTCAAGACAGATCAAATCTGAAAGACACCAGCGGTAACCCTACAGAGAGAGGAGAACCGGGGTCCCAGGAGAAAAAAGGCTGAGGTTTCAGGAGGTGCTCACTGGACGTCACCAGGCATTCTCTTTTTTTTTTTTTATTTTAAAAATACAAGGAGGAAAACATTAACAGACAGACAACATTTTACAACATAGCAAAAGAACAGTACAGATAATACGGAGTTACAAACAAAGTGGTAGGGAATTAACAATGGTTGTTGTATTACAGGTTGATATCTTCAAAGTGGCTTCTCATGAAAACACGTCATCAGGCATTCTCATCAGGGGCGATTCTGTGTGTACCCCACATCATCTGATACATAATTTAGCAGAAAAACCCCTTGGATAGTAGTGGAGGGAGCAGAAAGGGTCATGTCTAACGGTACCCCACCAGGAGTGCTGGGGCTGCATTCACCAGGGATTTGTTTTCAGCTAAAAGTGACTTTTGTCAAAAGGAGTTTAAAATTATCCTGGCACTTAGAAGAAGGCTGATCTCACAGAAACAATTCAGTGGCTGCAGAGAAAGCAGAGTCAGGCACTGAGGGCCCAATTTAGAGCCACAGCCTAGCAGCATCTTACAAAACCTTTCCTAGAAATTGCTGTAAAAGAGCTGCTTTGAGCAAGTGCTGAGAGCAAAGGACTGGGTAATCAAAAGCCCTAAAGGAGGAAGGGAATGTTCCAGCGCAGACTGTTCAGCCCATGTTCTGATAAGAACAGAGAGAAACTCACAAAAGATAATCTAGGAAGGGCTAAGAATTTAACCTTAGCCATGCTGCTTAAGATAGAGCTCTGACCAATTCTTATGCATGGGTCATACATAGACAGTTGTTGCCTGTATACATATTTAAGTGTGTACATTGATGTGCAAACTGGATGTGGCTCTCACCTCACCCCAGAGAGTGAGTGCATTCCCAACTAGTCCTTCCGTGGTTTTGCTGGCCTTCCTGTTTTCTTGAGAGGGTCTTATGGTGTTTCACCTGTCTGTTCACTGGTCTGCTCCAGAATTCTTTTGAGCAGTTCTTTGGGGTTATATATATTGTTCTTCCTCTGCTGTGGTTGATCATTTACCAGTTTCAGTCTCAGTCCTCTAAGAAATTTCCCTGTGATATTTTGTGCTTGTTATTTTCTTTGTAACCTATGAAACTGTTTATGCCTAACATGCTTAGGATTGAGTAAAACACAAATATTGGCTCATGCTTTGTCTTGAGTGACATCACAGTTAGTGCATAACTTGTCAACAACATCTACTCCACCTTTGGTTTTATTGTAAAATGTGACTGTTTCTGGCTTCATGTGTGTTGAGGATTCACTATTAGTCTTGTTTATTTATTTGTTTGTTTGTTTGTTTTTGAGACAGGGTCTCACTATGTAGTCCAGGTTATCCTTGAACTGACTATGTAGTACAGGCTGACCTTGAACTCACAGAATCCTCCTGCCTCTGCCTCCTGGGTGCTGCGATTGCAGGCATGCATCATCATGCCTGGCTTCACTATAAATCTTATCATCATGGTGTAAGGTTGACAGTATCAACTCTATTTTTCTTCTTCGTCATATAGGAGGCTGATGTTATGTTTTTGTGAAATCCAAAAGATTATACTATATATTTCTCTATTGTGAACTTGCAACATTTTTTCAGGAATCTTGGCTTTGTTCTTGTGAATAATTCCTGTGCTGGTCAACTGGTGTTCTTTTAGCAAACATAACATCAACTAATAACCAGTGACCCAATTGTCTAATGTGATATTTGGATAACTTATTGAAATACGTGCAACAAGTCTGTTCATAAAGTCATATGGTTTATCGCTGCATGAATAAAGACCTAGTGGCTGAGTTCTAGGATAAATTTCTAAATTTAAGGTGTAAAATGTCTTTGTATCTACCAGGGCATATATTTTTATACCGTATTTGGAAGGTTTACTTGGAATGTATTGCTGAAAGCTTCAATAACCATGAAATTATGCAAGTTGTTCATCAATTATCATGTATTCAGATGGTGTACAAATTGCTTGACAGTTTGAAACAAAGCTTTCAAAAAATGAATAAATAGCAGTCTAATTTTCACATTTTTTTTCTTTCTTGGGAGGTCTTTTGGTTGTCAAAATGTAGACAGTTTTGAAGGAAGCCAAATCTCTTGAGTGTCATTATTGTTTTAAAACTCTCAATGTCACATCTGTTCACTTTTCCATAAATGCTTTAGATTCTGATGATTATAATGATAAAATCCTGCTATGAATGCTTTTAGTTCAATAGATAGTGAGATGTCATGATAAAGATATTTTTGATAAATATATTTACTATTGATATATATAGAATATTTTACTTGTATTTTATTATTAGTGTATTTCAAAACATCTTGTAATATATTGTAAGTTACAAATAATTTCCAACACTCAATCACATTCTGTCCAATAGTTTTCACCCCTGGCAAGAACTTAATATTTTCTGACTTAGTTCTAACATTGGATTGTTCAGGTATGCATGACCATTTTACAGCATTTTGACTAGTCAAATATTTATTTATATTACTGTTTTCTTCCTCATCAGAATCAAGGTCTTCATCCTCTACTTCTCTGCCAGTCATATCTTGCTAACGTTTTTGGCTTACATCATGCAAGTCATCCTCATAGCTGAATCACCTAATAACTCACTTTCAACCTCCTCCCAAAGTTGTAGAAGTGGATTTTCATACAACATTGTACTGAATTGGGCAGTAAACGCACTTGTTTACACTTTGACACACTCATGTACACCTTGATGTTTGTCTTACCAAGTGTGTGAATGCAAAAATTGCTTCCTATATTTCCTCAGTGCAGCTACTGAGATGCACAGCCAGCTACCATTAATGCTAATGTACATATTTTCATGAGAATATATGGTATGGGCATCTATGACCCAGTATGAAGAACTGAGGACTTAGCAATGAACAGGGCCATTTTGTGGTTTTTAGCTTCTCATTTAAAAAATAAACACATAGAACTGAGAGTAAAAAGTCATCTTTGTTGGCCTCATCATTCCATTCCCTCCATCAAAGATAATGAATTTCATGAATTTTGGGTATACTTTTTGTGATTATGTTTTTAGAAATTTTTATTACACCTACATACAGTGGGTACTATTGTTCTGGCTTTTAAGATTTTTATAGGTTTTTTCCTTACTGTGCATATAATTCTGTGACTTTATTTTTGCATTTGATGATATGTGTTGAAGATGTATGCCTGTTACTGTACTGATATATTTCATTCACCTTAACTGCTTAACATTATATATCCATTCTCCTGCCAATGGAGATTTATGCTGTTTCAAATATTCACTATTCAGTGCTTTAGTGAACACCTTTGAACCTTGGGTCACGGGTTTTAGTTTTCTCAACTTTAGTAGATATTGCTATTCTCCGTGATCATTGTCCTAATTTGTATAGCAAGAACATGTGGGAATTTCTGTTTCCCCACATCCCCACCAACTCTCCAATTTTAATTTTTGTCAACGTAATATGAAGATGTGAGATGTTTTCTTGTTGATTTAGTTGGCATTTTCCTGATCAATAGTGAAAGTAAGCATCATTTTCAAGTATTTATTGGCCATTTACATTTCCTTTTCTATGAATTGTTTCTCTCTATTCTTTGCTTATCTTTCTTTTTATCAAACTGTTCCCCATTTCTCCTATCATTTGTAACTCTTCATGTATTCTGGGTGTTGATTCCATGAAAATTATGTTTTGCAAAAAAAAAAAAAAAATATGTTTCACAGCCACCTTAGTTACTTTTCTCTCATTGCTGAGACAAAATACCCATTGCCCAAAGTTAAAGGAGGAAAGGTTTGCTTAACTCACAGTTTGTAGAGGTTTCACTCCATAATCAGCTGGCTCCAGGGCAGGGTGGCTTTGCAGAGGCGAACCATTCATGAGGGCAGAAGACAGTAAAATCAACAATCAACCTTAACATCATCTTTCTGCCCCTTTTGTTCTCTATCCAGGCTCCTGGAATTAGGGCAGTGCCCAACCAATCAGTAAACTGACCACACACCCTTAATTTCAGCATCACACACTGTAGATTCAGCCACCTTTGAAAAAAAGCCCTATGACTTTGGGGGCTAGAAGGGGAGCATCTAGACACAAATCATAACAGTAGCCTAAGGCTCTTCTAACTAGCTCAGGATGAGGCTTTATAAACATCCAAGCCAAGAATCTAATGGGGATAAAAGCTCTGGAAAAAGGGAGAAAGAAGAAAGGAAAGAAGAAAGAAAGAAAGAAAGAAAGAAAGAAAGAAAGAAAGAAAGAAAGAAAGAAAGAAAGAAAGAAAGGAAGAAGAGGAAGAAAGAAAGAAGAGGAAGAAACAAAGAAGATAGGAAGAAACAAAGAAGAAAGGAAGAAACAAAGAAGAAAGAAAGAAAGAAAGAAAGAAAGAAAGAAAGAAAGAAAGAAAGAAAGAAAGAAAAAAAGCAAGAAAGAAAAAAAGCAAGCAAGAAAGAAAAAGAAAGGCAAGCTAAAAACCAAGTAGTATTTATTCCCAACACTGAGTGTTTGTTTTTTTCCCAAAATACTGGAAATTAACTGATAGGTCTATAAAATTCAAAGAAAACCACTACATTAAATTTAGACTTTGATAACTCTTCTCCATGAAATTGCTATTGCTTGTTCTCTGGCTCCAAATATATTGCAGCACAAGGGGAAATTGTTGCTCTGTTTTCAGTACTGGATATTCTGACTTGATAATGTACTACGCGTGATGCACTGATTTTATCAGGAAGGCAGTTACCTAAAGTATTTTAAGCCATTAAGGTATGTAGGGCTCATTTTGAGAATGCAAGCTCTGGTGACAACTTTCACTCAACAGATTTCTGCACCTTTTCTAAAAGATGCTTTTCTAAGCAGTAAAATAATTCACATAAAAACCATCAAGATGGACTCTTTTATTTGAAAAGGAGCAAAATGATATCTATCAATGTTTGCCTTTGCAAATTTTTGTATATTTCTATTATGTCGTCCAATCAGTGAATGAAATCCTAGGGATACTTCTTTAAACACAGTATCTGCTCTTGAATTCACAATCTAAAAGAAGAAATGTATGTGCCACCTAATTATTAAAACATATCACAGTGTTAGGTGTTATAAAGAAGAAAAAGCAAAATTTATGGGATCATAGAAGAAGCAGTGAGTAACCATCTACCTCCTTCTAGACCCAGTTCAGAACCATCCCAACCCTATCTCTTTACACATCCCTTCTCTGTTCACTTTTCCACAATTTATTGACATCTGTTGTGGTATCTCCCCAAAAATGCTGTAAACCAGTTTCTGAATTTTGGGGTTATGGACATTGGGGGCTAGATGAATTTTTGATGGCAAGGAGGTGGAAATTTTGATGGCAGGGAGAGAAACGGTCTTGGGCATTGTTTGTTGGTGGTGGTGGTGGTTTTTGTTGGGTGGTTGATTTGTCTTTTTGAGACAGGGTATCACTATGCAGTTCAGGCTGGTCACTTTGTAGTCCAGACTGGCCTCAAACTCATAATGATCCTCCTGCCTCAGCTTCCTGAGTGCTGGGATTACAGCTGTGCACCAGCACATCCAATTCCTGTGTGCTGTGCAATGTCTGGCAGCATCCCTGGTCTCTACTCCCTGCCATTAGTAAACACACACACACACACGTTATGATAACCAAAAGTGTCCCCTGGGCAGCAGCTTAATAACCTACCTGAGTATTCTTGCATTAAACTTTTCCAGGAAAGCAGCCATATTTTCTTCATGTCTGATTTCCTGGTGCCCAGGACATGCCTGGCACTGTGAATGAAACAGAACTTGAGTTGGAGGAGCAAAGGTCTCGTAAAGAGACGCCATCTGCTTTGGGTTTTAAAGGGCACAGACAATCTGGTCAGGACTCGTTCACTGAAACTTCTGTGATGATGGAAATAGGTCTGTACCTTCTAATAAGGTAACTTCCATTGTATGCGGCCTTTGGACACTTGAAATAAGTGACAGAGAAACTAAATATTTGTTTCATTTAGCTCTACCGTAAATTTAAATCAAAGCTCACATGTGGCTGGAGGATGCTATATTAAATATATTGCACAGCTCTAAGCATCAAATAGCTTGGCCCCACAGTACTACTCACCAAATACAAGTTAGGGGTTGAATAGTTTCCTAGATAAATCTAAGACATATTTTTACTTCTAATTTCTTCGGTCATTGTCCAAGCCTAAAACAACATATTTGGGAATAACTGAATATTACTGCTTCACTCTATAGAGATGATAACAGAGGCTGATCCTGTCTATTGTAAACCATCAAGAGATACATACTATTATTGAAGAGTTTGAAGACAGACGATGGTGAAATTCTCAGTATTTATTTAAAAGTGGCTTACCCGTGTATCCATCCTACCATGAGTTTACTCAAATAGCAAGTCTGGAGAGCTGGCCATGCACTATTTCTCCATGAGATCACAAAAAGCATGCAGCACAGCCAGAGAGACAGATGTATAAATAATTACAACATGAGGAGCACAATGGTGGAGTCCAAGTGTGGCCCAGTGGACACAAATGGAAGAGTCTAGGTGTCTGACAAAGGCAGCTGACACTGAGCTGATCTTGAAGTCTGAGTTAGAACTAGTGGAGTCACCTTCCTACACTTTTCCAAAAACCACCCACAAAATTCACCTGGAGGCTTGTTAATAAGGAAATTTCCCTGAAAATTCCTAAAATAGAGCTTAGAGTTCTGCACTTGTAGCACCCCGGGCAGATAATAGGAAGTGGCTTCCAAGAGTGGGTCCAGTAATTACCACATGCTGATAGGAACACGATGAAAGTCTTGATATTTCTGACAGCTGAAACGTATCAATACATCATGCTCGCCATATATTAAAGGAAAGGAGTTTGAAAAATAGACATTTTTCTGATAGCCAAACTAATTAGAAAAATGGAAAGATAAAGATAAATAGAAAAATGAAAGATAAAAGTCATCTATAATTCTATTATCCAGACCTAATTATTGTCTGATCTTTTCTCCTTTTTATTAGCATATGTTTGTGATACATAATTACATTCACCTTGGAGAACCGATACATATACATGTCTTTATTATTTTTACTTCCCCTTCCTTCTTAAATATTTTCATCTTACACATACAAAAATATAGAAATGATAGTATACCTACTTTATTTTATAAATTAACTTATTTCTTAATAATTTTAAAGTTGCAAAGATAGTTCACTCTACATCATTTCCTTTATTATTGACATCTTACGTTAGCATAGTACACTTGTCACAGCTTTAAAAATGTACCAATATTAACCCTATAGTCACTCTGAGTACTTCTTCACAGGCAGTCTGCAAGTCTACACGTCTTTCCCAGAATCTTAAGATTTTCCCTTTATATTTGATGTTCTGTAATTTTATTACAATGTATTAGATATGAAACTTTCTTAATTCTTTTACTGAAGACTTTTAAAATTCTATAAATGTTTCAGTGTTACAACTCTCTTAGACACTTTCTCTTTGAAAATTGCCTAGAGCTTCTATCTCATTCTCTGTATTTCTTCTTTCTGGAATTACCAGAAAATTTGTGGTGGAGTCTCTTATTTCATATAACGTGTCTAGATATTTGTACTCATTGTAAGTAATTTCCTAGTGCTACCAATTCAATTTACTAATTCTCTATTCACTTCTTTCTAGTCTAGAGACTATTATTTCAGTGATTCTACTTTTCACTTTTAAAACTTTTATTTGATTCTTTTTTGCCTTTTCCATTTCCACTTTTTATTTACTTACGTACTTATTATGTTTACTTCCTTGTATGAAGTTGGTACACGTACATATATTCTTTTTTCATCCTTTTCCCCTCTTCATCTCTCCCACCTCTTCACCCCCTTCCCATTTGAAAAAGATCTAGCTCCCCATTCCTATTTCCTTTTATTTTGTTCTTTACTTATCACTTGCGTTTTTCATATAAGAGAAACCATGCAATATTTAAGACTGTGTGTCTGACTCTTTTTTAATCCAAAATTCTTTTCTATAATTATGGAAAGAGATGAATACAATAGCTACTCTATACTAAATATAGATGGATTTTCAAAGTTAAAATTAAAACAAGAAAAGAAGCAAATCTCTAGACAGGGATACATTTTCTAAGTATTAAATTTCAGTTTGGCTTTCATAATCTTAAAAGAAATAATTATAATTTGAATATATGAACTTTGTGTGTAGCTTAAAGAACATAAAATTTGAAAGTACATAGTAAACTGAGAACATTCAGATGATAAAAGGTTACTATCTTTAAAACACAAAGGCCCTTAAGTTGATAAGAAAAACACTAAAAATACAAATAATTACTAGCATTTTCAAATTACTTTCCTTTGCTAATAATCAAGTAAATACTAATAAAAACATGAAACTAACATCTACTATACTGGCAAAGCTCTTCTCTTGAGTGGGGACATGCAAAGCTTGGCCTTGGAAACATTCGGGGTGCCTCAAAGAAAGCGGAACACAAATCTTTTTTGAAAAAAATAGCAATATAGACTAATCACCTTAAAAATATTATAACTTTCTAGCTTAGGAAATTTCACTTTTAGGAATCTAGCCCAAGGAACCAATCCCATATACTTGGGGAGAAAAATTCTGCTCCATATTTTTATAGCAAAGAAATAATGGGAATGGCCTAGAAATAAAAGGAAGAGAAAGTAATTTGTTGTATTTGCATCATTAGTCATTAAAACTTAACACTTGTAAACATTTTATAAGATAGGAAAATACTCATGTCATAGTTTTATGCAAAAAATTGAGGTATATGAAACTATATAGGGTACAAGGATTAAATGAAAAATATATACCTAAGTGTTGACTGAATATATTTTGAGTTGTAGCTGTATTGGTGTTTCTATGTTTTTGTACTTTTTATACTTTCTAAATATTCCATAATGTACACCTATATACATCTATTAATTTTGTAATATTAAATGAATGGTTTAAAAAATCTTTTTCAATAAATTGGAAATACCTAGACTCAGCCCTCATTGGCCTCTCCCCATTGGAAGTACATCCTTCCACATTCTTTCCAACAGGGGCGGTGGGGCTGGCCAATGTGCACTGCGTCAAATGACAGTGCCAAGTATGGGTTAATTTCAACAAAACTCAGACACTGGACAATAGCTCTCAGGATTTTGTGTCTGAGATCTTGAAGTATGTGAAAAAGATTTCAGAATAAATTTTCTCATGGAAAATTGCTAACTCAGAACCTAGTATTTAACAAGTTAAGGCATCTCAAGGTAACATTCTTTCAGACTTCCTGTTTTGGTTGATGGAGATAAGACTGGTGGACTGACAACTGGTGGGCAGCTTGTAACACCCAGCTGAGCTGAATCGGTGTGGTGCTGGGGGGAGGGCACCTGAGGATTGTGGACAACAGCATGAAAAGGAGAACCTGAGAGGAAGAAGAGGAGCTATTGGTTCTCCTGGAGGAGCTTGTTATGCTGGCTTTCCTGATGTGAACTCGGCTGTTCTCATCGTCGAAGGAGCTCAGGGCATGTTCTTGCTGAAAATGGCTGCAGTTCACTTTAGGGGATCTGTGGTCCTTACTTTGAGCATTGCTTCTTGGCTCTGGAGAAGATGATTGTGCTGTTCAGTCTCCTGGAGAAGCTTGTCACACTGGCTTTCCTAGTATGAACCTGGCTGTTCTGTCAGAGGAGCTCAGGACCTTGTTGTCACTGAGGACAGCTGTGGTACTTTCCAGGGGAGCTCTGGTCCTTACTTTGAGCGTCACTTCCTGGTTCCAGAGCAGATTTCTCAGCCTGCTGGCACAGATCCTTCGTCCTGCTGGCACAGACTTTCTAGCTTCCACCACTGAACTTTGGGCCTTCCCAGCACAGATCTATGAGACAGACTTGCATGAGACGCTGTCGTGGGCTCTAGGGCTCCAATTGGACTCCTGGAGGACACTGTCATAGGCTCTAGGTCTTCAGCTGGACTAATGCAGACATTGCCACGGGATCCAGGCCCTCAGCTGGATTCTTTGGTCTTTAGTGTATGGACAGATTTCCTGTACTCTTCTGTACTTGATTCTTTGGGTGACTATTATAAAATAATCCTATAAATTATGTGTCCTGTATTAAATTGTTTCCCCTGCAAACCTTGACTACAACAAAGACCAAAAATTTTTAGACTTATTTTTATTAAAAATTACAATGACAATTATGAAAGGAATTGTGTCATTTTGGGTCACCCAAGATGCAGCAACAATAACAGAATTAGACTGTCAAGAGTCACTGGAAGAAACACTTATGAAAGGTACAAGTGAAAGGGAACAGGATTAACTAGGGACAACTTTATGACCTCAGTGCCCATCATCACCCATAAGAGAAGAGGACAAAGGTGGACTGGTAGCAAGAACTTGGAGCTAGAGTGCAGCTCTGAGAAAGCACTGGTTAAGTCCTAAAGGAGGCCCCAGCGAAGACTGTCTGGTAGCAAAGGCTCATACTAGGCAAGAAGTACCCAAATCTATCGCCCCTGCTCAGCTAGGCAGAGGATAGGAGCAGCCTGAGAAGAGCACGGTTTAACATCCCCGTGAGGGTGGGTCCCAAAACAATGTTGTCAGCCAGCTGTGCTCTTTCTAAAGGCTCTTTTAAGAGAGGGCTTGATTGGTGCACCACAATGGCACCCGCAGAAATGTACAGTACTTGAAGTATACTTTCTTCCAGTCTCCCCCTCGCCACTCCCAAAGTAAAAGCAAAACCAAAATACCATCTCCATAAAACAGGAAGTGGTAGACCATATCTGCAAAAAATGCGAACCCTTTACATAAGAATGATAGACTTCAGAATCTAGCGTGGTCTGGCATATAACATGTACCCATTAGTATTTGCTGACTAAACTACAACATTTCCTCTCTTCAGGCCTGGTAACACAGAACTTTTTATTAAAGCCAGACACTCAGGTTTGACAGTTCTACTCCTTACAGTAACTCTGTAATGTGGACATTATCAGGAAGTCTTCCAAGTAGATATACTGAGGCTCAGCGTGATTAAGTAAACTGCCCAAGGTCTCACAGGTACTAACAGTGCTAGATTTCAAAGCCAGGACTGCCCTGAAGCCTGGCACATGCTTGCTGTCTTGTCTTTGGCTTTTTTAATGAGGAAAACATTAAGATAGGTGATAGGTGGCAAGCACATAGCAAGAGAGCTGGAATCAACCTTAGACCACCAGTCCTCAAACCTGGTTGGACATCAGAACGACATGGAGAACTTTAACAACATTCAGATATGATTGGGTTTCATCCTAGATTAACTAAATCACTATTTCCAGGGTGGTCCATGCATCTGTTTTAATGTGAGAAGTTCTACTTCTAAGGTTGAGCACCACTGGTCTAGTCCAAACCCTTCTCCTATTACAGAGTGGATAACAGTCCCAGGGAGGGAAACTGCTACATACAAAAACTAACTATGCTGGAACCTGAGTTCCAATGGTTTCCTAATCTCGTGTTGCACTCTAAGAGTTTACTTGAAGTTGTCTATTTCTCCACTATTTTTTGTGCCACACGTTAAAGCCTGTTTGTAGGACAGTCCTTATATGCCCCCTGGTGGGCCAAAATGGTAAGTTACCTTGGACAGTAGGTAAGAGTGAGGAACTCTACAAACATCTTTGCATTGCCTAATCAAAATGCGGCAAATAGATTCACACAAGTAGACTGATTAGGTAGTGGAACATTGTGTCAACCTTATACTCTAAAGGAAACAATACAAAAGGACCCTCCCCCGTAGGTACAGTCTCTTGCTTCTAAAGCCATATAATGCCAACTTCATCAAGGCACACCCTTATAAAATAGGAACACTGGGAAAAGCCTTTATAAGGCACACCCTTATAAAATAGGAACACTGGGAAAAGCCAGGCATGGTGAGACACACTTGTAATCCCAGCACACTAGGAGGCTGAGGCAGGAGGATAGCAAACCTAGCCTGGGCAATTTAACAACACCCTGTCTCAAAATAAAAAATATAAAGGGCTAGGGACATATTTCAGTGTAAAGGCCCTGAGTTCAAACTCCCATATCACAAAAAGAAAAAAATAATAACTCTGGAAAAAAAATTTTAAATCTTAGAGCACCTTTTATTAATGCTGTGGAGCCTTATGCTTCATCTCACAGGTTTTGCTCTCATATAAACAGGGAAATAAATTCAAACTCCACAATGTATTAATCTCATAAACTAGTGACTTGCCTGTTATCTACTCCTTAGTTGTCTTTAAATGGTCATTATTGCCTAATTCATAGTTACTATGAATATTAAATATGTATATAAAGTATGTGGGACTGTGCCTGGAACCCATTACCCCTCTTTCTGCCCCAAAATGTTCACTGTTATTATTACTGGAAGGACCCACACTGCATGCATTTCTAGCAGGCCTGGACAAAGCTCTCAAACAGGAAAAGAACTATTTCGGTGCAGTCTGCACTGTCCCTCTTGTGGTTGGCTGCCATTCCCTCCACTGTCCCTCAGAGCAGCCTTTATATGACTTCTCAACAGACAGAATTTGGAACACCTATCTCTGAGTCTTCGGGAAGTCCAGTGTAGAAGAGGTGAGAAGGGGAAGAAAAGCCAGCAAAGGCATGAGAGAGAGCAATCAAGGCAGTAAAATGCAAGTGGGGCAGGGTGTTATCCATCAAGCGAAGAGTGTCTAGGAGCGGAAGCCGGAACGGGCCTCCATTCAGAAATAAGCAAGGTCATGACTGCGAAGTGACTGTGAGATGCAGCAAAGTGGAGGTCACCAGTGACCCTAACTAAAGCAACTTGGATGCAACTGTTGAGGTGAAAGTTCTAATCAGAGTAAGAGATCGGACACATCAAGCACAGACTATTCTTTTGAGACACCTTTCAGTAAAGAAGAGCAAAGAAACTGGGTGGTAACTGGAGAGGGAAATGGTTTCCTTCTTACAATGAGAGAAATGACAGCATATTTGCCATGCCAACTGTAAAGCAATAACGAGGGAGAAAGTGTCAGTGCAGGAAAGTGAGGCAAAGCCCACAAGAGGAGCTTCCCCTCCGCCCCAGTCAGAGGTGGAGAGCCTTGCAGGAGCACAGTCAGGGTGCAGTCACAGTGCCAAGGGCAGGGCCGAACCTACGGGCACAAGTGCCCTCAGGAAGGACTCATCAAAGTTCTCTTCCAATGGACTCAGCTTTCTCTAAGCAGGCAAGGTCATCACTGAGAGTGGTTGCTATTAAATGAAATAAAATCCCAACACCAGAATAGCTGGTAAGCTGTTTCAGAAATATAACTCAAAGATTGATGGCAATGTGGTCTAGTTAAATAATGAGACCATTGTAATAGCAGCTTAAAAGTCAAATAACAATAAATACATGTTTGAGCCAGGCACAGTGATATATGCTTGCAATATCAGCACTCTTGGAGGCAGAGGCAAGAGCATCCCAAGTTCAAATCAACCTGGATAATTTAATTTAATGACACTCTGTCTCCAAAAACGGAGGGGGGAGGTTGGAGACATAGTTCAGTGCAAAGGCACTGGGTTCAATCTGGTACCACAAAAAAAAATCACACACATTTTTGATGCTCTAAACTTTGTTTATTTCTAACACTTATTTAAGCCACTACAAAATACTCTGTAACACTTAAGAAAACCTCTGCAAAACTTCAGTAGGGATTAGACTCTACCATCAACACAAACATCACACAAACACTTCTTTTCTTAGAAGACTTAACTTCATGGGGTTCTTTTAGGTGATGGTATATTTTGATTCTCTATACCTTGATTAGAATTTACTCCAAGCATATAATTTTTTAAAGATAAAATAACATACATTTCTTTTAAACTATTTTAGATTAAGATATTTTCAGGTTTGTTTTTAGTTTTATTTTCCTTGAAGTTAACCCTAAGCTCAACCTCCTTTCCCTAGTCGTAGCCTCGATCTTTTGGCAGATGTGCACGAAGTCTACTGCAGTAACTATTTCGATTCTTCATCTCCTGATGCCAATGGTTCAAGTCGTCACAGGTAGAAGAGGTGATTGGCTAATTCCAAATTTGGCTCCTTGTGAATGCTCTGTGCTACCAGGTAAGTCAGCCTGTGTGCATACTGACATGGTGCTGGAATACTGATTAAGCCCTGAGAAAGGAAAAGCAATAATGATTAAGAGGATAACTTCCTCAAAGCCGTTTCTTCTTCATGAGTGCTTTCATCTATTGGTTACATATATAATAGAACGTGTTGCTAGGTAAACAATAAACTTAAAGGGCAACTTGGTCAGTGGAAATTTAAGATCACCAGCAAGATGGGGTGAAGCACCAGCTTGGGAGCTGGGAGCATCTCCCTTGGCCTCGTCCTGGCTTCCTATGACCTCACATTCCTTGAAGTTGGTCTTAACAGGACTCAGGGTAAATCTTAGCCCAAACCACAGAAACACATGACAGACATATGCCTGTTAACACTTTTCCATCAGGCACATCTGTATTGCCTTCAACTTCCTTGTCTGTAACATGGAATTAACAAAATCCTGGTTTATCCCAAGTTTGCCTAAGACAATTCAGCTAATAAAGTCCTCGAGAAACAGTGAACATTGAGCCATTGTAATGGCTGCTCTGTTTCTGAGACAGTCTTGGTTCCTCCACTGTGGACTTAAGAGTCATGTCTCATTCCTCCTCCTGAAAAGGTAGGTACCTCAGGATTCATAGTGAACTGAGGGGCAATTTCCAAGTGAGAATCTTTTTTTTCTCCAGTACTGAGATTAAAGGCAGGACCTTCACACTAAGTTGCAGCCCCAATCTTTTTTTAATTTTTATTTTGAGACACTAAGCTGTCAAGTCTAGGCTCAAGCTTGCCATCTTCCTGACTCATCTTGAGTGTCATATTTACATCAGTAAACAGCTTCTCCTCACCTGCCAATTGTAGTACAGATGGCACAGTTTGAACGTTAGTCGCTGCATGTGGTCAGGCTTCAGACCATTGTCATCATAGACGACATTATAGTGGGTGGGACTAACAGTTCCCCGACAGGCAGCCTGGGTGATCAAGTAAAAGTCATACCTGAGGGGGAAAATGGAATAAATGTGGGAAAGAAGTCAAAGAGAATAAGGCTAAGCGTAAACAAAAGGCAATGAATGTTCCTTAAAACCTGATTTTCTAATGGCACTTGCCATTCGGGACGTGTTGCTTCTGAGTCCACGACAGTGCCACATGGGGCATTCTGTACAGTACGGTTACTTTCTGTGAAGAGTCGGAGCATACACTTCTTCCTGACCACAATCACTGACAACCTGGAGCTTAGAACCAGAGAAAGCAAAGAGAGAACTAAAACCATCCAGTAACCTTTCTGGTTTGTTCTTGTAATTTTTAAAATGAAACAAATAGAAATTCATTAGAAAACACTTAAAATTAAAATAAAAATCACCCAGTATGCCTCCTTCCCTAGAGAGACATACAGTTTTTTAAATTAGGGATTGTCCTCATTTCTTGCAAAGGTGTACTATGCCAAGTCATTTGCTTAGTTTGTATCACTTAAAGGGGGAAGGGAATGGCTATTAGAACAACCTTCAACTGCATTTTAAGGACAGATTTTCCAGAATTACCCATGGAGACTTTTTTCCGTTAGCAAATCATCCTCTGAAACTTATTTCTGAGTATCAAAGCAAGAACTACTACTTCCTATTGCTCCTCAAACCATCTCTTTTTATAATATACGTTTAGTTTTAACTTAGACAACTGCCAAAAGGTTTTTCAAAATGGTTATGCTGATTTCTATCACACATTGTAAATCTTGAGTTTTAATTGCATTGATCCCTACTGTGAATTATCATTATCAATCTTTTTAAATTTTAGCCGTTCTAGTTTGTGTGACTGTGTCTCCTGGATTCATTTATTTTAATCTTTTTTTATTTGTTCACGTTTGCACTACATAATGATTACCTTCCTTGTGGGGAGCTGGTACATGTACATTACACATCCTGATGCTTTTTCATCCCCTTCCCACCCCCTCCTTCCATCTCTTGGTCCCCTTTCCTTTTGCAAAACTGAATCCTAAAATTCATGCCTAGCTAAATGATTTTACAGGCCAAATATATGTTCTGGCCAGCGCTAAAGCCAAGAGCAAATACAAACTGGAAGAACCTTTGGGATGAAATATTCACTATAAAATTTTACTTTAATCATTTTAATTATTTAAAAATTTGTTATGAATGTTTTCAATACTGAAACTTTAAAAATTGATGTTATAGAGCAAAAAGAGCAACTTCTTGGCATCAACTTCTCCGCCCCTGGATTTATTCCTGCTTCCCTGGATTGCATAGTTTTTCATTATTAGTCATTCACCTCATATACACTGACCTGAGGTCAGTGGGGAAGGAGGTATTTTGGCTCTAACAGTGTGGATGCAGCTGCAAGCCACATGATCACCAAGCTATTAGACTTTCACTCCTCTCCAACAGTAACTGGTAAAGATCAAGACTCAGTCCCTTTGTGACTCATGGTTGTGAAGCTGTGATGATGGTGTAAAGATACAGACAGAGCTCTGTGCACTGCACAGACACAAGGTGCTTTCCACAAACTTGCAGACACCAACGTGACATTATGCTCCCTCATTTTCCTTTTCTAGAGTTTTTCTTTCATTCTCTATTTCACATAATTATTGAAGAAGAATGTTTACATACAGTCTAGAAATGCACAGGAGAGCAAGGTCCTTCATGCACAAGATGGTCTGGTTTCTACCTGCAGCTCAGCTTTCATGGTACTCACTCCCCACAGGGTACCTTTCAGCACCTTAACTGCACATTAATGCCCGTAATCTGTGTATTAATCTGAGCCTCACATCTGACACCACGGCTCGCCTCACTCCATATGTGTGAAGTACCTTCACCTGCAACAGCCCTGCAGGCTTCCTGTTGAGCCTGTACCAGCTGCACTGAAAAACACCTGCCTTCCTTAATGTGACACACTGGGGCCCAGAAAACTTATACTGTCAGGCTCTTTATGTTAGACCAATCAAACTAGTCTCCAAGGAAATCCAGATGCAGAAACACAGCAAAAGTAACTGGATAACACAGAAGTTATTCTATCTGCACGCCTGTTGGACAGTTGTGATGGAATATGCCTTTTCCGGAAGTGTCGGAGGAAGAACAGAAACAGCATACCTGGTCTTCGAGCCAGATTCTGACACACTGCTAAGCAGCTGTGGGACTTCGTACTCGACAACTGCTTTTAGTTGCCCATCCCCTACTCCATCACGATACACAATTATCCGCGCCGGCAAACCGTGGTTGTGCTTATACCACTCTTTGAGTGCTCCTGCAGAATTTGGTGTTAGAAAAAAAATGACAGTCCAATGCCAACAAAAATTAACATTCCTATATACAGTAATACCTCAGCTCAGGAATGCTTCTGTTCACAAACAGTTCAGTTTGCAAACAAAACGTTCAGCAAAATTTTGCTTCTGTTCGTAAACTCCCCATCGGGTGCTGAACAAGACCACAGCCACCTTCACCACACAGACACAGCCACCTCCCCCCAAACGGTAAAATAAATTAAGTTTGTGAACTGAAGTATCACTGTACTTTAACACTCACATAACTTCACTGTTTCAGAACACAGTAAAACAAGGACATACCTAATTTGGGTTACATTTGCAACCATCTAAAAATGGGTACCTTAGGGGTATTTCTTCACCTATGCTATCTGAGAATCATAATGGCTCCCACAGCATAATGTATTCTTAAATTTAACACATCTCCATAGTCAAATTTTAATATTTAAGCAACAAATCAAAATTTTATTCATTCAAGAGACAAATGCCTAAATCAAATTAATACTAATTTATTCTCTTCAAGTCTTTAAATCCACTCAACAGATATCAACTAGTAAAGCTTAAATCCTTTTTTCCTTAATGAGAATAAATTTGAAAACATAAAGTGATGACTTGGCCAGCTCCTCACATTGACTCACTAAACTTGACTCTAATTCTCACTGATGGTAGGAATTCTGAAAAACACTTCCACCCACTCTTAACTAGACATTGCCTAAGCACAGAAATCACGCAGTAACTCCCACACCAGAAGAACTTTCAGTCACAACTACTAAAAGAAATTTACCAGATTTTTAAAGGGGAAGTAACAGGATGCAATGATTCTTTTCATATATATCACAGTTTGCTTTAGAAATATGTTGTACAGAAAGTTCATTTTAGTTTGGTACAATATAATCATGTATCTAAAAGACCATTACCAGCATGAAGAATCAAATTCACTTTTTACAAATAAAATTTATAATCCCTCAAAGTTTACAGATTGGAAAATGCAGGCTCAGAGAGGACAAAATTTGCATATGTCACATTGCTAGGGAACAACAGCAAAGCCAGAGCTGGGCCGGGGCTGGTGAGAAATGGAAACCCTACATCTGCCCTGTTGCATCCTCTCTGAAGAGGGTGCCGTTTCCCATCTTTCTCAGCTTTTCCTGCAAGACCACATATTGTTTGCTAGCACCGCCATCTCAAGATCAAAGATCTGTCTCTTAGGTTTAAACTAATACCCTTCTCTTATAATCCTAGCTCTTCCCAGTAAAGTTTCTTGTGGCCTTCCAACTCCTTTCAAGGGCCACCAACAGCCACATCTTTTCCTCCCTCTGGCTTTCTATCACAGATGAATCTAAATGCTACACAGTCTGACTGCAGCCCATGTGAATCCGCACACAACTTTAGGTATCTCCAACTGGGTGACAGCTGACAGTCTTAGGAATTTGCTTCTACCTACTGGGTCTGCTTCAAGCACGTGGATTTTAGGTCTGAAGGAACAGTGTGTTTAGAGCCCACCCATACTACTACTTTTTAGTACCAGTCATAAGGACTTTTAAGCAGTCTGCAATATCAGTTGCTGTTCTCTGAAGTATGCAGCGGGAAAACCACCTAAAACAAGAAAAAAACAAAAATAAAGTTCAACTTCAAGATTTATACTACAAATATGTGTTACTGTTAAATTAATAAATATGCATTATAAGTAAAGACATGCATCAATATGAACACATATCTATGACTAAAGAATCTATGTTCATAATTTCTTATGTGCTATGTGATCACAATTATATTAAAAAGTCCCGGGGCTGGGATTTAGCTCAGCGGCACAGCACCTGCCTGGCAAGCGCAAGGTCGTGAGTTCGATTCCTGGTACCAGAGAAAAAACAAACAAAAAAAAAAAAAGTACCTCTCTCTGGGACAAATTTACTGTTAAGTGAAATGAAGACATAGTTTGGGCATCAGGGTTCAAATCTTGGTGAGTATATTCACCAGCTATCTGGCTCTGCCATATGAATATAAACCTCAGATTCCTCATATGTACCAAGGAGATTTTTAATAAGACAGTAAAGTAATTATATTTCACAGGGTTGTGGTAAAAATTAAATTAGATAATAAATGTAAAATATTTAGCACAGTATTTGGCATACAGTAAGACCTAATAGAGTCCACTATATGTTCTTCTGCTTCTAAAACTTGCAAATATATAGCAAGCATGAAATTTCCATTTCTATAGGTGATCATTTTAGATTTACTATCTTAACATGATTAATTTATCTAGATTTCAGAAATTCTCTTGATAGAGTCAATAATTAAAAGCATTTGAAACGTGAATGAAATGACTTAGTATGTGGACATTATAGTTCTCTAAGTAAACGTAACAACAGTAACACAATTAGGAATGCTGCTAGGAAGCTGGTAGTCCTGAGTGATGTCAGAAAGATGGCAGAACAGGAAGTTTCTACCATTATCCTCCTGACCCGTCCCAACATACAGAAGTGCTAATTTTAACAATTATCTATAAAGGAGAGTTCCTCTCTGGGAGTCTAGAAATATACTGAAGAAGTCCCAGCACACAGTTGTAGTGACAAGTCTAAGATCACTCAGTGAAGAGTAAGGGCAGGTTCATATTCCTTATGTCATCCCTCACAGTGGCACAGCTCAGTGCCAAGGGAGATCTCCTGGTCTCTGTTCCCACAGGGGAAAGTGAGAGTGTACAGCGTGAGCACCTGGCTTCCCTCACCTTGGATGCCACCCGAAAGACCGTTTCCTTTCCTGTCTCACCTGGCAGGATGCCACCCGAAAGACCCTCTCCTTTCCTGTCTCAC
>NW_004955605.1:338337-341226 GCF_000276665.1 Chinchilla lanigera
TGGCAGGATGCCACCCGAAAGACCCTCTCCTTTCCTGTCTCACCTGGCAGGATGCTACCTGAAAGACCCTCTCATTTCTTGTCTCACCACTGAAGTGAGAGGTTGGGAGAGTCTGGGAGCAAGTAAGAGAGGCTTAAAACCACGCTAACTATTCCACTAGCTCCACCAGGAAGCTCAACGATGGCGTGCTTTGGCATACTTCCTCTACACCCCAACACTGACTGGCCCAGAGCTCCTCAGTGCTATACCCTTTTCACCACCACTGCCAGCCTGACTCCTGAGCACATCCCCCAGACCAGGCATCTGTACACCATCAGGGGAAAACACACAGATGTGAGTATTTCTGGACACTACACTATGAAAAACAAATGGGAGGCTCTCAGCACTTCACCTGGCTTTGTGGGACTGCAAGAAGGTGGACAACCCAAGTTTAAATATCACGTTGTTTCCCTTATATGAGAAACCTTAGGGTAAACAAGAAGCAAAATGGAGGACAGATATTTGGAAGTAGGAAGCATATGCTCAAATGGGAAGGGGAACAAGGGAAGGGGGAAAGATCAAGGGAAGGAAGGGGAAAGGGGTTAAAAAATAAAGCATGGAATTGAAAAAATGGAAACAAATCTGTAAATGGGAAAAGGAAGAAAGATTAACGAAAAGGAAGCAGAATAGGAAAAAAGAATTATGATATATTCTGTACAGGTATAAATTCCCTATGATGAATGTGAGCACTACGTATGACAAATATACACAAATAAAGAAATTGAAAGAGAAAAGGTGTACAACCTTAAGGAAGCCCTTAAGCAGGAACAAGAGGTGCAGAGCAGCACATCCGTAAAAAAGCCTTAAAGAGCCTCAGAATTCCTGGCCAGGCTGACTCGCAAAAGCATTTCTCTCAAAACACTTCAGTGAAGTCTGGAGCATATAATTAATTCTTCAAATATTAGGGCAGCAATGTAAAACTTTAAGGAACATGGAAAATCAAGGAAATGTAATACTATAAAAGATTACAGTATTTCAATAGCCAATCTCAAAGAAATAGAGATCTATGAATGGCCTGAAAAAGAATACAAAATAACTGTTTTAAAGATGCTGAGTAAGTTATAGGAGAATACAGATCGACCACTCAATATCAGAAAAATAAGACATGAACAAATAATAACTTCAATAAAGAGTAAAAAATAATCAAAAGGAACCAAACTGATATTCTAGAGCTGAAGAATACAATAAATGAATGGAATAAAAATGTATGAAGTAGAAGAAGCTATTCTCAGAGGGAAAAAATTTTAAAATTGAAAAAATTCAAAGCAGAAAAAAGTTTTAAAAGAAAAAATGTGAAGAAAGTTAGGCTATCATTTACATTAGGGTAATTTCAAAAAGAAAAGAGAAGGAATAGAAAGTTCATTTAAACAAGGAACAGCTGAGAACTTCCCAAATCTGCAGAGAGAAAGGATGTCCAGGTACATGAAGATCAAAACTCTCCAAATGGGTTCAACCCAAAGAAGAAATTTGGGTAGGGGATAGTCAAACTATCAAAGAATACAGAAAATTTTGAAAGCAGCAAGAATAGAAGATCATCACATACAAGGCAGCCTCCCCAAACCACCAGCAGATCTCTCAGGCAAAAACTTATAAGACAAGAGAGAATAGGATGATATACTCAAAATGCTGAGAGATGGGCTGGGGATACAGCTCAGTGGTACAGTGCCTGCCTGGCAAGCACAAGGTCATGAGTTCAATTCCCAGTACCTGAAAAGAAAATGCTGAGAGGAAAAAAACTACCAAACAGAAATATCTGTCCAGAAAAACTGTCCCCTTCTAAAATTAATTTTCCAGACAAATAAATGCCAAGGGAGTTCATCAACACTAGCTCTGCCTTACAGGAAGCATCAGAGGAGTTCTTCAAACTGAAATAAAAGAATGGTAGTTAGTAACATGAAAACATGAAAGTAGAAAACTCACTGATAAAAATACTTAAGTAGACTATATAGTCAAATTCAGAATACTCTAGTGTATAATGGTCACATGTAAATCACTTATAACTTTAGTATATGATTAGAAGACAAAAGTACCAAAAATAACTATAGCTACAGTAATTTACTAGTGGACACACAACATAAGAAAATGTAAATTGTGACACCAAAAATAAAAATGTCAAGGGAGGAAATAAAGTGTTTTTGTCTGCACTGGAAGCTCAGTTTTTTCAGCTTTAGTAACCGCAGCATACTTTATGTAAATCCTATGGCAAACACAAACCGAACACCCACTCATCATTTTTAATGTTCTTGCTCTGTTTTGTTTATGTCTGTGATGTTGGCACTTTGCTATTGTTCTTTTTTTACTATTCTCTTTAAAATAAAAAAAGCAAAAACCTATTCACTACACAAAAGAAAGAGAGAAAGGAATCAAAGCCTATCACTACAGAAAATCAACACGATTCCCCTTTTATGAGAAATCCAAAACATAAATAAGGAAAAAATAAAGAGATAACAGGAAAGAGGGAGGTAGATCTATGCAAATGAAAAGGAGACTGAGAGATGAAGGGAATACAAACATGTACTAATAAAGTTAAAATTTTAAAAGAAAAGAAAATCAAATTGCGAAGGAAGACATTAAAAGAATAAAAGAACAAAAGATCTGCAAAGAAGCCAGAAAACAATGAACAAAATGGCAGTAAGTCTTTACTCATTAATTGCTATTTGAACCATAGCTAGATTAAATTCTCAAATTAGGGCTGGGGATATAGCTCAGTGGTGTAAGCACCTGCCTGGCAAGCACAAGGTCCTGAGTTCAATTCCTGGTTTTAAAAAAAAAAAAAATTCTCTCCAATTAAAAGACAGAGTAGACCACCGCGATTCCCAGCCGAAAAGCGCGCAAAGAGCCAGGTAGGCC
>NW_004955605.1:347211-358310 GCF_000276665.1 Chinchilla lanigera
TTCATGAGAAGCCACTTTGAAGATATCAATATGTAATACAACCACCATTGTTAATTCCCTACCACTTTGTTTGTAACTCTGCATTGTCTGTATTGTGCTTGTGATATGCTGTAAAATGTTGTATGTCTGTTAATGTTTCCCTCCTTTTATCCTTAAATAAATAAATAAATAAATAAATAAATAAATAAAGACAGAGTAGCTAGATGCGTTTTTTAAAAGTCAATTAAATGATACCTATGAGAGACTCACTTCCACTTTTAGGACATACACAGACTGAAAATGATGGGATGGGAAAAAGAAACACTCTACACAAATGTAAACAGAGAGCAGAGATAACTCTACTTATATCACACAATATAGGCTTTTGTCAAAAAACTCACAAAACACATGGCAAGTCATGTAATGATAAGTTAATTCATCACGAGGATGAACCAGCTGAAATACATATGCATCCAGCATTAGAATACCTAACTATAGACAACCAATATTACCAAATCTTAAAAGAGAAATAAACGCAATACAGTGGCAATAAGAGACAGCGATATCCCCCTTTCATCAATGGCTAAATCATACTGATGGAAAATCAGTAAGAAAATATTGGATTTAAACTATATTTTAAAACAAATGGATCTAACAGATACATGCAAAATAGTCCATCAAATAGCAGCAGACTGTGTATTAGTCTCAAGTGCACATGAAGGCATTCTTCAGAACAAATCAAAGCAAGTCTTAAAGACTGAAATCGTTTGAGCATCTTTTCCAACCACAGAAATATGAAACTAGAAATTAATATGGAGAAAATGGAAATTCACAAATATATGAAAATTAAACACCATATTCCTGAAAATTCAATGCATCAAAGGATTAAAAATGAAATAAAAATATATGTTGAGACAAATGAAAATGGAAACAAAACACACAAAAACTTATGTAATGCACCAAAAGCAGTTCTAAAACAGAAGCTTATAGTGAGAAATGCCTACATGAAGAAAAAAGAACACTCACTAACAATCTAACTTTATGACTTAAGGAAGTTAAAAAAAAAAAAAAAAAGCCCAAAGTTAGCAAAAGGATGGAAATAATAAAACAGCAGAAATGAGTCTAAAAAAATTAAAAAGATGGACAGAATGGTTGTTTCTTGAAAAGGTAAACTGGCAAACCTTGAGTTAGCTTTAAGTAATAAAAAGAGAATATCTGAGTAAATAAAATTGGAGCTATTACAACCAATACCACATAAAAAGATCATACATACAGTCATGTACAAGAATAGGTCAACAAATTGGATAATTCATAAGAAACAAGTTAAGTTCCTAGAAACATTCAATCTACCAAGACTAAACTATAAAAAAAAGAAAATCTGAGCACTTCAATTCAGAGAAAGGATACTGAATCAGTAATAAATATTCTAAAAGAGAAAAGCCCAAAATCTGATGGTACCACTGGTAATGCTACCAAACATTTAAAGAAGAATTGCTATCAATCCTTCTCAAACTCTTCCAAGAATGTGAAAAGAAAGTAGTATTTCTAAATATATTTTATCAGGCCAACATTATCCTGCTATGAAAGACATACAAAGACAGTTTAAGAAAATATTTCCATATCCCTGAAGAAATGATATAAAGTCCTCAAAAATAATATTAAACCAAATAAACCAACACACTAAAAAGAGTCTATGAGGTAAGATCAAACACTACAATGAATGTTTATATAAAAACAAAATTTATTACAGTAAAGCACACACTACCCTTAATCTCCCTCAAAACACCCCTCCTTCCTTTGGACACACATCCCATCATTCTTGCCATTGCCGGAAGCAGTTCCAGAAGTCTTCCTTCTTGCCTTTTCGTGGCTGCCTCAATGTCCTGACATTCAAAATATTTACCTTTCATAATCACTTTGACTTCAGTGAAGAACTGGAAGGCACATGGTCCTAGGTCTAGTGAATAAGGTGATGAGGACACACCACAACGAGATTTGACAGAAACTGCTGTCAATGTTTTGAATCTATTCAGGACACTGAGACAGCCATGAAAAGGCATGGAAGAGGACTTCCAGAACTGCTTCAGAAGGTGCAGAAGGTGATGAGATGTGTTGGATAGGGCAGGTGTTCTGAGAGGGACTCATGGCAATGTGTCTTTTACTACAGTAATTCTTGGGGGTTTGATTTGGGTTATTTGTTTGTTTGACACAGGGTCTTGCTATGTAGTTTAGGCTGGCTTCAAATTCATGACAATCCTCCTGCCTAGTGCTGGGATTACAGGCATATTCCACCACACCCAGCAATTCAGTACATTCTTCAAAAGTTAACTGTTCACTGTAGTTTTGTATTACCCTTGATCTTAGCCAAAAGGCCAAGAAGCAATCACTGTAGTTTTTATTGCAGACCATATATGTGGGATGCAAAGATAGTCTAACATATGCAAATCAATAAGTATGATATTCCACAGGAATAGAACAAAGAGAATAATCTTATTATCATTTCAACAGACTCATTAAAAGGATATGAAAAAAATTCAACATCATTTCATGAAAAAGTCTCAACAAATTAGGTATAAAAAGCATACCTCTTTCAATTCCTACTACAAAAAAAAAAAAGGTATACCTCAACAGAATAAACACCATATATAAAAAGCCCACAGCTAAAGCACCCTTGTGACTTTAATCCTGTTATGCCAATTTCCTTAGATTAAGAAATACCAAACGGATTAGTGAAGCATGCGCTCGATGGGGTGGGGGTGTGTGGAGGCGTGGTCTTGGGTACCAAATATGACCCCTTGCTCCTTCCTCTCTGGCCTCCAGGAAGCAGCTTTGCTCAGGCACACCCTCCTGCCAGGAAGCTACTGCCTTGGAGCCTGCCAACCAAGTATGGAACCCCCTGAAACCATGAGCTAAATTACACTTTCCCTCCTTTAAACTGTGTCAGGTATTGTGTGGCAGCACAAGAGAAAACTGACTCATAAAATAGAGTGAAAAAACAATTGAAAGCCTTCCCTCTAAAATCAGGAACAGACAAGAATGCCCCACATTACCACTTCTATTCAGTGGAGTACTGAAGTCCTAGCCGGAGTAATTAGGCAAGATAAGCAAATAAAGGACCTCCAAATTGGAAAGGAAATTTTCTCTGTTTGCAGACAACATTGATATTATATACCAAAAAAATCCAAAGAGCCTACCAAAAGAACTTGTTACAACTAATACTAAAAATTCAGTAGTGTTAGGCATGGTGGTACAAGCCTGTAATCCCAGCACTCGGGAGGCTGAGGCAGGAGAAGTGCCTTGAGTTCAAGGTCAGCCTGGGTTAAGTGAGTTCAAGACCAGCCTAAACTATATAGTGAGATGCTGTCTCAAAAACACACACACACACACACAAAAAAAAAATCAGTAAAGTTGTAGGATAAAAATTAACATTAAGAAATGAATTTTGTTTCTATACATGATAAATTATCCTAATAAGTTAAGAAAAACATCTCATTTGTAATAACATAAAAAAAACACTTAGGAATAAATTTAACCAAGGTGGTAAAAAAATATGTACACTGAAAACCATAGTAATACCAGTAACATCAAGCACGTGTGGAACATTTTCTATGGGTGGCAATGTTCTAAGGACTTCATCTTACATAATTCCCATAAATGTCCAATGAAACGGCCACTATTATATCCCTATTTTATGGATAACTAAAGAAGACACAGCAAAGTTAACTAGGCCTCAGTCACTGAGTAAGTGGCAGACCAGAATATAACTCCAAGCAATCTTCTTTCAAAGCCAAAATGCTTGACATTTTATATGTAAAGCACATGGTACCCTACCCAGTACAGTGCAGAAGATACTTAGAAAATAAATAAATGCACAAAAATTTCCATTTTGGGGGGTATGACTGGAATACAAGCAATTGCTTGCTGCAGTGAACATCTAAAGTTTTTTTAATGAAGGTATATATACCAATGCAGTCACATTCTTATGTGTAAGTATAATTTATGACCATAAATGTTGCTGTTTAGAATGTGAGTGAAAAATGCAAATTACTCCTCACTGATATGTTCTTTAGTTGAACTATAATTAACAATCAAACTGAAGAATATATTGGGATAATTTCAAAAGTACCTGGTGATTCTGGAGTTAACACTGGCTACAAATCCGACCACCACCACTTGCTTGTTGAGTGTATCTCTACAGATATCAATACCGACCACCATCAGGGACTTTAACTACAAAATTAAATATGTGATGATTTAATAGGATAAAGGATCATGCCTATGATGTTTTAAAAAAACTGTCTCCCATCACTAGACTATTTAAATTTTGTGTCAGGGAGAGCAAGATCCAGATGAGATAGAGTATTAAACCAAAAACCAGAGAGTTAAAGGTAAAGAGAAGAATATGATACATATTTCACTTAAGAGACCCACTATAACCCTAAATAACTGTCACACTTAGTTGGGGTGGACAAGAGGCACCAGTGGCTGAGACTTAGGGAAAGTGGTCCATCTACCCCTTTCCTCTGGGCTGAAGGAATCTGAAAAGGAATTTACTCTTGTTTCTCAGGTTGTTAGGGAATCCTGACTTGGCTCTGCACCTGCGGCAGGGGAGCTGTGGTAACCACATTCAATCACCTGGGCTACAGAAACAGAAAGGAACAAATACATTCACCCACTCCTCATTCAGCACACTTCCTCCCACAGTGGCCAGAGTTTGGGAAACTGAAGAGGATTTTCTCAGTCCACCACAGTTAGAAGGTGGAGATCCTAGACTGTGTCAATGCCTCAGACTCTGGGGATTGGGGGAGGGATGCAAAGCTCCTCTCAGAGACAGCTCTCTGCTGCAACAGGTAAAGATAAAGACTATGGAAAGCAGATTTCAAAACAGCAGCTGGAAGGATCCAAGTCAAGCCCCCTGTCACCCTCGGAAGCCTAAGACATACTAGATTCTCTTTCATGAAATGTTCTAGGTTAGCACTGAACAGAAGTTCCCTGAGAAGAGGGGTTGTGCTTTAACTTCCTTAATATCTCTGTAGTGGCTTGTGTAATAGCAAAACCCAAAAGTTCAACAAACAAACCAGATACAGTTGTCCCTCCACATCCAAGGGTCCTGCATTTACGTTATGCTAGGTACTATCAGCAAAGAAGATTTAAAGCACATGGTGAGATGGGTGTAGGTTCAAGCAAATATCACACCATTTTAAATAATATACTCAAGCATCTGCAGACTTCGGTATCCCGGGTTGGGGAGAGGGCACGCCTAGAACTAACACCCCGAGGATAATGAGGGATAAAAAATTCTGGGATCAGGTGATATTATCCCCTACTTTGATTTAAAAGTTGATTTGTTGGTCACTAAAAAGGAAGACTGTGACAGGGTCCTCACAGGTATCTCCACAGCCCACAGCTCGCCTCCGAGTTTACAGGACATCTGCATGGCAATCTTGGTGGCAACACTCGTCCTCACTCCCTGTTTGTTCAAGGTCCGAGTAAGTATACACTGGCTTGGAACTGGGCAGTCTGAACTCAAGTATTTTTTAATGGAATCATAATAGTTCTTCTGATTAGAAGGCAGAATGCACATCACCTGAAGCAAAAAAAGAAAAAGCAGAACATAAAACCAGTTTATTAATGTGCGGGAGCTTTCTGAAACAAATGAATACATGGATTCTCCAAACATTTTTTTGCCCCTAAGGGTCCAAGAAGCAAATATTAACATGCCCACATTTCTCTCAAATTGCCTTTAAACTGCGGACAAATTGATCACTGGCACTTAAAATGCCTGGTCATCAGCCATTCGTGCCAACCCTCCCCATCTCCCCTTGGCTTCTCCTTCCTCCTCCTTTCTCGCCGAGTCGATTCCATTTGACCCCCTTAAGTTCCCTGCTCACTAGCTCTTTCTCCTAAGGCAAGTTGGTTGTCTTTGGGTTCTGCAGGAGAGTGACCTTGTCTATGCAAAATTTACACATAAAGTATTCAAGAATAATAAGGGATTGTGTAACTTACCCCCAAATGGTTCATGGTAAAAATAGAAAGTGATAAAATAACTATAACAAAATGTCAGTAATAGGTATTCTGGTAAGGCTACGTGACAGTTCTTCATACTATTCTTACAACTATTCCGTAAGGTGGATTTTATTTAAATAAAAAGTAAATGCTCTAAGGTGACAATTCTCTAATATAACATCCTTTGGACATTTTTTGTGTCTGATTAGAAAAGAGCCTAAGACTGCTACTCTAATTTGCCCGTGATCTAAACAAGAATGTTGGTGTTGTGCTGAGTCAGCGAGGGAGGTGCAAAGAGAAAACGGAAGGGGCAGGAGAAGTATAATTCGGGGAAGGACAGCTTAGTAGGAGAGTACTTCCAGAAAACGGGAACGCTTAGGCCATTGTTAAGAACTTGTCTGGAATGTCCTAATGTGATATGACCATGCTTTGCAGACAGCTCAGAGTGTGGTATGCACGCATGCACACACATGCATCGGCACACACAACACTGGTGAATGAGGCAACTGCAGAGGCCCGAAGAGTGGTGAGCTGCAAGAGGAAATGGTACTGTTACACGAAACACAGAGAAGGTGGCAAGTGGAAACCTGGGGTCATAGTCAGCTAAGTAAGACCCAGGCCCTCAGAAAATGCACTAAGATACTGGAGAGGAAACAACTACCCTAACGCATATGGGAAGAGATAGGAGTCAATTTCTCTTAAATCTTACGTAAAAGATGACCCCCCAACAAGATGGAAACTATGCAGACATCCAAGAAGCTGACGTAATAAGAAGTACGCAAAAACTGTTGGCAGGGGCTGGGGATATAGCTCAGTGGCATAAGCGCCTGCCTGGCAAGCGAAAGGTCCTGAGTTCGATCCCCGGTACCACACACACACACAAAAAAAAAAAAAAAAAAAAAATTGTTGGTAATCGGGAAATAAAAAATTGATGAAAACACTGACATTAATCCTTTCTGGAATGCTTTGGGTGAAATGCACAGGAATTTACAAACATATCATGGGAGAGTATACTCAGATTCCTTCTTTACTACTGATATAAAGAAAAAATAAAAATTGCACATCAAAAACATCCTATACTTACCAACTGAACGTCAAGATCAACATGCTGCTGGATTGCTCTCAGGAATGCAGCTGTATTTTCTTGAACTTTTATGCTACATAAAAAGATTAATTCCATTTTTAGTAGTACATAATTATTTGGTGATGGAGATCATACAAATGGATTTTCAAAACAGATTTGTAATTTTAAGAAAAAAGCATTAAAAACTGAAACTCTAAAATTGTCTAAAATTGTCTCTCCTACTATGGGATATGCCCAAAGTATTTAATAATCATTTTTATGAATGTACAAACCATTTGATGGAAAATAAAATTTCTCAATTGTACAGAATCCCTTTGATTAATATTTCTGCTGTTCAAAACAAGTTTAAAAATGAACTGAAACCACAGATATCATAATATCAAGAGTCTGAAACAGGGTCCAAATTAAAGCAAGATTAAAATTTCTAATAATGAATATAATGAATATAATTTCATTCTAATAATGAATGAAAATAGTATTTTTTAAAACCTAAGGAATCATACAGTTAATAAAGCCAATATATTAACTAATCTGCATGTTTCAGGGGGAAGTTTTTCTTTTTTTTTTTTTTTCTTGTTTTTGTTTTTCACTCCTAATGATGGCTTATCTGGATCCTGGAACATCTTGCCTTAATCAGTCAGTCAGTCAGCAAGTATTTATCAATTCTGTAACATTTTGTTAGGGGGTGGAGGCTGAAGAAATTACTGCCACATCTAGGCATCTATAAATCTGGTTTCTTTAGGTAGAATCAGCTTCTATGTGTACAACTGGACTGCCCCCATGAGACTAGGGGCCTTTCAAAATTTGACCAGCAGGTGGCAGAATCACCCTGTTGCTGATTCCAACAGAGCTGCAAGAATGGCCGGCCCATAGCACCATTTCAACAATTCAACATTTCTGACTCTGTTCAAACTCTTGCACTCCAGCTCAAGCCTTTCTTATTATCCATTCCTCCTAAACTCACCAGGTACTGTCTTAGATGAGAGAAGCTATGCATATAACTCCAACAGGTAAGTGAATACTTCATAGGAAAGAAAAAGAGCAAATGAAATGTGAGCTTTCAAATAAAAGAGTCAAAGCACAGAACTCAGGCACTGGCTTATTCACAATATTTATGCGAAAAAGTGCCTGTGACACTAGTGTAGGGTCTACAAACTATGGCTTCTTTCATAATTTTTTCCTGCTTTATTAGCTCATGGGTTAAGAGAAACTAGAGCAAGGAAAATTTAAATCAAGCAATTTGTTAACAGATTTGGTAAGAAGAGAATTCTAAACTATAGAGTAAACTAAGACTTTGGGACCAGTTATGGTTTTCAACAATACTTTTGCTGCTGATGTAATTAATTAGTAACTATGTGTTTAAAGAATAACTTCCCACCTTGCCAATTAGTACATTTGCACCTTCTCAAAGAAGAAGTAACTACCTTTCTTTCTAAACATACAAAACTCAAGACAGTGAGGAACAACCAACTTTACAGCCTTCCCAAAGCAAAATAGTATTCAGTTTTGAGCATGATTGTACAGGAATGTGCAATCCCTTACAAAAATAATGTCTTCAATATCCCAAGCAACTGGCTAAGCATCCAGTAGATATTAAATGTTCAAAGAATAAACAAATGACCTGGTTTTATCAGCAATCTAAATGATTAATCTTGCTATAGTAACAAAATCAGAAAAACTTATTTTAGACTTTTTAAATTAAATTTTAAAGCATAAAATCTATAAAGTCAGGACATAACAACTTTCATTTTTTAACCTTTTTGCTGTTAAGTTTTATAAATAACTGATACAAAGGAAGAAAGGAAAAAAGTTAATAAGGTTATACATAAACCTTTACAGTTGCACACCTAGTACTGAAAAAGAGTCTCAGGTAATGAAACGACAGGAAAACCTGCAAACACAATGTCTTACACAGATGAACAGAAAATATATTATAGCTTATAAAAAAGTTTTGTTACAAAATCTATTTCTAGCTATCTTTAGCACTTTATATTAGAAGACATTACCGAAATGAAACTCTTGTAGGTAAGACAGCCATTACTTTCTTCCTTCTAACTAATCCAAATTAATATTTGTCTTAAAATGCAGTGTATTCTCACATTTTTTGGTATCCCACGTTAAATCCCATGGAACTTCCAACTCTTCTCAAGCAGCTCAGAAAGCCCTCAATCATATGTTCAGCTCTGTTACTACATACAATGAACCATTTATTCAAAGACTGCGCACTTAAAATCTTGCAAGTTCGCATATCCTTGGACCAGTCAGCAGCAGATACAGGTTGACTCTGAGAAAGAAATCATAAACACATTTATTCAGCAAGCAAATAAACAAAGACACTGTGCAGATGGCCAGTGTTTGTCACAACAGAGTGATTTAAGGCAGTTTGCTATTCACAGTCTTAAAAACACAGACGCAAGCACCGCTCATCTGAACAGAATACATTTGCTTCCAGGAAGTGGAGGCATCTGGGACCATCCCACGTCTGCCAAGTCCCAGATACAGAACTTTATGTAAGATCTCATAGGTCTCTGCTTGTGCAGAAAATGGTATCTGATTCAAAGATATCTGAGGTTCATTTCCAGCTCTAAAAATCTATATCCTTTTCTTATAAATGGCTCAGGCTGTCCAGTTTGGTTGCCTTGCTTTAGGCAACCTGTTATCTCAAACAGAAAATGATGATTATTGATACTCTAGGTCACACTACTAATCTTGAGAATCCCTACAGGGAAGATCAAACTATATATTATGCTAGAAATAGCTATATGAGGAGCAAAGATGAGGTTAGGATGCAAGTTGTTCTCCCTTCTTGGGTAGTTCTCAGGTGACTAAGAAAAACAAGTTCCATGAACTGAAGGGGGGAACGTTAGACTGGAGCCCAGCATTCTGCTTGTATCCAAGGTCTCGAGATACAGTGGACCCTCGAGTTATGACTGGCCTGACCTATGAACAACTTGGGTTACGACTGGGGTTTTAGGTTTAATTTAAAACCAAAGTCTTGAGTTATGACCCAAATGCTGGCTACTTGTGCAGCTGTAAACGAAGACTCGTGATGCTAGAAAAGGTTATGTAAGCATACCTAGGCATGAGTCTGAGCCCAGACAGACATGTCTGTGCACCCATTTTAGTCAGTGCTTTATACAATCGCTATGAGTCCTGCTATCAAAATGGCCCCAAAAAAGCTAGAAAAGAAGCTCAGGAGAGAAGGCAAGGTGAAGAAAGCAACCACAATAGAAAAGAACAGTGTTAAACAAAAGACAGAAATGACAACCTTAGATCAGCTTTTAGTTCTGAAAAGGTTGAGACCTAGTGAGCCAAAGAGAAAGGACACCAGAGAGCTGGGCTCCTGATGTTCTTATGGAAGAGGACTCCTCCCGAACAATAACCACCTTCCACTTCATCCTCTTTCCTGCACGCCAGAGACGTCAACTGGAATGGTGAGCACAGTATGAAACTGTTGTTTCTGGTAAACTAGGCACACTTTATAACTTCTGCTGAATACATTAGGAAAATTACTGGTGTTTCTGGTAAATTACGCACATTATACAACCTTTTTTATTAAAAAAAAGGTTAGTTAAGGGGTGCTTTGGGAGGTTCAGAATGCATTATCAGTATTTCCATTTTTATTTTTTATGAGAAAATAGTCTTGACTTACAACTAACTTGAGTTACAACCAGCCCTTGCAACAAATCAGTTCAAAAGTCAAGGGTCCACTGTAAATGAAAATGTTTTTAATGTTAGTAACTAGGGAGAACCACTGTTAGAATTAAATGGAAGTACACTCTAATCTTTTACTACTCAAAGTGTTGTCCTATGGACCAGCAGCATGAGCTATGGGAGGAGCCAATCAGAAATGCAGTCCTAAGCCCTGCCCCAGATCCAATAAATCAAAATCTGCATATTAACAAGTTTCCCAGGTGGTGCATACAAGCTGTAATGTTTATGAAGCATTCCAGGACCCTTCAAAGCTGTGGCTCAGAGAAGCTAGGAGCCAGCTTGGCAGCAGTGACAGCATTTTTTTTTTTTTTTTTTT
>NW_004955605.1:358410-398528 GCF_000276665.1 Chinchilla lanigera
ATATATTAACTCATTAAAGAAGGTAATAAAACCTGGCACAAAGAGCATTTCATGGAATCTCAGGTTGTCAGGGAAAATAGTGATTGCTTTTATTGTTGTTGTTTTTTATTTTTGTTTTGTTTTGGTTTTTCTCCGGTACCGGGAACCGAACTCACGACCTTGCGCTTGCCAGGCAGGCGCTTTTGCCGCTGAGCTAAATCCCCAGCCCCTAGTGACAGCATTAAAATGCTAGTAGTCTGGTGTTACTACCGGGGAACTTTTCACCAATCACTCTGACTTCCAGCCATCAGCCATCTTCATGATACCTTGCCTCAGGTAGCTGAGCTGGAACCAGGCTTCAGGAGGAGACCTTAGCATGAGAACAAAAGGGAAGGGCTGGCCCTCTGTGAATAGTTCCATCTGGGACAAAGGTTTGTTCCTCGACATTCCAGCCACTGTGAAAAGAGCCATAGCCCTCTTGCTCAAAACACTGCCTGGATTCGTCAGTGGAGACTAAAAAGAGACCAAGACAATGTGCCTATGAACTTGTAGTTTTAGTCAGTTCCTAGGAACTAATTTCAGTCCTTTTTGAATTGATCATGAAGCTGATGGCATACTCTTCTAGTAGGTCACTACCTCTAGGTGGCAGGTTTTTCAATTTTAGTGCCTTTCTCCTAAGGCAGTGGTGGTGAACGTATGGCACTCACACAGCAGCAGGCTATTTGTGTCATCAAAAGCTCTAAAAGGTTCTCCATGACTGTCCTAAGGAGATCTATTTCTACATTTAAAAAATGCTAAAGAGAAAACAAAATAACACAAAAATCAATACACTTTGGTAAGTATGACTTCATATAGAGATAATGAGATGGATCTTTTTGTTGTTGTAGACAAGTTCTTACTATATAGTTCAGGCTGGCCTTGAACTCACTATGTAGCCCAGGCTGGCCTCAAACCTGTGGCACTCCTCTTGCCTCAGTCTCCAAAGTTCTGAGATTACATTCATGTACCACCATGTCCGGCAGGTCATTTTAAGTATTTTAAGCATGCTGATGTGAAACTAAACTTCTCTTTACTGACCACAACAAAGACCCTAGCAGGGGCTTACATTACAATACTTAAGAAAGTTTGTTTTGAAAGTGAATTTTCCCCTCAGCTTCTTCAGTAAATGTTTTGGTAATTTTGGTAGATTATCTGAAAGAAATGATAAAAAAAACTTCCATTTGGACAACATGACACATTCATTACTCATTTATATTACAGTGCTGCCTTGGTTCACAAACTCAGTTCTTCCCACGTTTCTGGTCCCAAACCAAAATGGACAACTGAATCAAATTCACTGATTAGGTTCAATGTTGATCTTATGAGGAAATGTGAATTAAGTCTGTGAACTTAGGCAACACTATTTTAGACAAACTGTGTTGTGGAACAGAGGAAGTATTTTTAAAAATGAAATTTAACTAGCCTCAAAAACTGGGAAAAATAGGGAAAGTAGTAAAATAACATACAATTTTTGCCTAAAATGGGTTCATTTCTTAAACTGAAGCCTTCCAGTTTTGGCATGCCTCTGTCCAGGTGCTATGTCCGGACACGGGTTCACTGTGAATTTGTCCAATCTTATGCCAAATGGCCAGCACTTGAAAGTTCAACAGACACAATTGACAGAACAATTAGAAAACCAACTCTGACATCAGGAAGCGTAGTTAGTTAAAATAAACTTCCACTAGCTTAACAAATTTTCTCAGGTTAACTGTGGTATTTTTTTAAGTCATGTAAGAGGAGTGCAGCAGCCAATAGAGATGGACATGTTTTGATTGCAATGGTTTGAAATATTGTTGTCTAACAGACCTAAATCATACCCACTGGGTGCCAGTGAGTCCATGCAGATCAATTCATACTGAGTAGGAAATCAGAGGGGACCTGACATCTTAGGATAAAGGGAAGGCAAGGACATGGCCCTGGAGGAACCAAATGAATACTGCAATCCTCCCAGCACTCTGGTAAATGAGCAAACTCACATTCAAGTAAATAGTTTCAGATGGAAATAAAATCATAACACTTACTGTATGTTCTTGCATTAGTATTTTTTCTGAAGGCACAACCCGGCCAGTCAGAGATATTTGGCTTCCAAAGCACAGTCCCCAGGTCTCCAGTTCAAAACGAGCATCCTTGTTTCTGTTGATAGAGTTGTTTTAAGTCACTGAAGTGATTATTTTCCTGAGAATTGTAACCATTAGAAATAAAATTATGACTCACTAAATCATTTAGGGCCTGAGTCTATTTTCAGCATTCCTGGTTTCTGCTTCTATTCTTTGTTGTTATTTTTGTTTTCCTGCCTAAAAGAGCAGTGCAGCAACTGTGCCCATTTTGGGAGATGCAGGATTTGGAAAAGGCTTCCACTAGGGCACATGATCACAAAAGCGAGTCTCTGAGCCAGGGGCCAGGCAGAACTGGGCTCACCTCCCAAGCCCATATAGTAACATATGACCCTGAGCAAATTATTAAACCATGTAAAGCCTTAGCGCCTTACTGGAAAAATGTAAGGATAATAAAAATAACTATTTCACTAAGCTGATATAAAAGTTAAATATGAGAACACATGAAATGTGATGTGTTTACCCTAGTGCCTGGCACATGTGCTCAATAAATGTGCAATACCATCTCTTTTTTTTTTTTTTTTTTTTTGAGGCAGAGTCTTTCTATGTAGTCCAAACTGGCCATGACCTCACCAGGTAGCCCAGCTGATCTCCTCCTGCAGACTGCTAGGATTACAGGCATGTGTCACCATGCCCAACAAAGATATTACCCTTCTAATAACAACCTTGCTAATAAAGAGATACTTTGGCCCTCTAGATGTGGAGATGTCTTCTCAGAACATCTGAATTCACTGGTTTGGAAATGGATAGAAGATAATAAAGGAAGGAAAAGAAAGGGCTTAACACTTCTGTGGGTTCATGGGATCGACACAGGAGTTGGAAGACCATGAAGAGAATATGACTATTAGCAATAATAAATCTTTTATGTTTGTGTGGAACTTTAGGTTTGTAACTTAGTAAGATTTAATGATACTTTATGTTTAATCTCATGGGATTATGACATGATGTGGTTTCTACTGCACTGTAAGCTCCTTGAGAGTGGCAATCATACTGATTTGTCTCCGCTGTTTCCAATATAGTGCCCAGAACAAAGAATCCAGAAACTCACAGGACACTGATGACATCCAGCCTTCTGTTTCCTTATTAAAGCCCTGCCTCCTCTCTTAGGGAGCTCAAAACTCTTATCACTGTCACTCCATAACAGCTCATTATTTCTGTCTGTGCTGAGATTACATGTTTTGTCTTGTCACACTAAATTCTTTGACTTAATGATTTTGTTTCAGATACTGTCTTCCTAAGCTGGGATGGGAGAGACCACCAATGGTCAGGGGAAGAGCGGGAGGTAGCTGGCATAACTGAAAAGTGGCAGGTGGCTGCATCAATACACTAATCCATAGCCCAGTATAAGAGGACAAACCAGAACCTCTTCTCGAGGTGCAAGCAGAAGATGTCCAGGAAAAAATAAGAGAAAGCATACCCATAAAATGGAAACTATGAAGCCTGAAGCATGACAGAGATCAACATTTATCATATGAAGATGTTCAAGAAGACCCTTTAAGCAAAAAAAGTTACAAAATATGATGTATAGACAATGCCACTTTCCTAAAAGGGGAGGTTGTATTGAATTGCAAATATCTGAAAGAACATACAACATTCATTTAGTTATGATCCATTTATTTAATGAACAGCTACTGAAATCCCTCTCTTATTTTGCTTATATAAATTTCCACTTTCATGAGCAAGTATCTGAACAGCATTAAGGAAAACGACCATTTTACAACAACATGGTCCAGCAGAAACAAAAACCAAGTCACAAATACAACTGTAAATTTTCGAGTAGTGCTATACAGATGGTGAATGAGATTCATCTTAAACGAAAAAGCTTGAAAAGTGGGAAAATGAACATGCGGTGTAACCCCAGCCCATCTCAAAGCCACATTAAAAAGTAACAAATGAATTATTTTAAAATATGTATTATTCAACCTAATATATCCAAAATATTATCAATTTATGATGTGTCATTAGCCACACTTCAAATATGCAGTGGCCACATGGAGCTACAGTCTGAGACAGCACAGTTTTAGGGAGTCAGAAAGGAAAACCAGAAGCAGCTTGTGTCCCAGCCCAGGTTTCAGCAAAGTGTCATTAACTGAGAGCAGGAACACAGTCACAAAAAAAGACACGTCAAGTTTAAAGAGTATAGCCGGGGTTGTACTAAAGTTCTGCCTGCTAAGGCCACTGTATCATGATCCGACTATTCCAGGCCCTGAAGATGGCCTAGAGAGGTTTTTACTGTATTTCATTTTTGTTTGCTTGATTGTTGGGGAAGGTTGTTTAAATATAACCCTTATCTACATTCAGAAGTCTATCCCACCTTCAGTGTGTTAAGGAGATGAGAGCAGAGCTGTCTAGTTGAATGAAGATACAAACCCTATGAGCTTAGCCTCCCACCACTGCTCCTGAATGTGCTACTCCTGAGCATCTTGGATGAACCTCTGGGCTCCAGACATTTTTATTTCAATTCATAACTGCCTTATCCTGAGTCAAAAGAGCAGACATTTCATCAAGAGCTTGGGCATGATACAGATCCTTTCATTCTATGCACTTAGCTTTAGGCCTGCCTCAGAGCACATGCAGTCTCAACAAAGCAACCAGTACCTCTGGATGTCATCAGCCAGTCTGGCCAGGCGCTGCTGCCGGCCCAGAGGACCAAGACGCATTTCTTCAGCCACAGCCTTCATCAGGTGAAAATCCGAGGTTGCCTGGCCAGCCAGGCCTATGAAATGCAAAGAAAAACAATGTGGGAAAATGAACATGCAATGGAACCCCAGCTCACCTCAAGTACCGTTGAAGCTTTTCTATTTAAACTGAGTCAGATTCACCATCTGGATAGCACTAAACAGAAATGCAACCTATTTACATCACTTAAAGTTTTCTAGCAGCAATGTGTAAAAGAAAGCCAAAAAGTAACACATAGCATTATTTGAAATAGTATGAGTTATTTAACCCTATATATTCAATATGTCACCATTTCAACATGCAATCAATATTAAAATCAGTCATTCAGGTGGTTTCCGTTTTTAAACACTAAGCCTCTGAAATTTTTGCTGGTGTTCAAATTTCCCTCCAGTTTCTCAATGGAGCTATAGTCACACTGCAAGTGTTTAATAAACTTGTGTAGCCAGGGACCACCATGTTGGACTGCACACAAGAAAACCATTAGGTATGAGTATCCTCCCTCCAAAGATTATATCCTATTAAATTTTCATTATGCAGAAAAAATATGTATTATATATCACAAAAGAATCACACAATATACAAAAAGTAAGAAGTCCGCCTTTCTTAAGTCATACCCTATTAGTCAAATAAATATCATTAAAAATAAATTATTCAGATTCTACTATACATTGAGGATTACCTTCTGGGAGCTCATATAAAAAAGAAACTGGATCATTTTGGCACCAGTCTAACAATATACTTTACAAAAATCAAAGTCACATTATTTCTTATGCTAGTGAAATTTAAAAATAGCAAAAAGCAACTCGGCTTTAGGAAAATCTAGAGGTTTATTTTATTTACATCAAAATAACGAATGAATATATGAGGTAAAGGGCTCTCTATCTTCTCTCATCTTTATATCTGAATACATTACTTAAGGAGCCCATCCTCCATGAATTAAATCCATCTCTGGTATTTGTTTAGCTAATGAGCTTCTCATCATTCCTAAGCCTCTGCATCTCTGATCAGGAGCTTGACAGGGGTATAGAACACAAACATTACCTGTTAGGAAGCACAGCTCTGGTATCAGGTGGACAATCTTAGGCTCAGTGTTGTCATTTCTTTTGTTTTTCAATAGACTAACAAGCACTGGCTGATTTAGGTCAGATAAAGTAATATTATATTGCTATAAAATGCAAGATTAATGAGGAAATAGTTAATGTGGAAACACTGCAAGATGAGCATCTTTAGCAATAAACAAATCCCAAAATGAATATATTGTATAAGCAAATCTCTTCAGTGGAGGGAAAAACCCCAAGGTTTCCTACTCATTATAACTTTCTTCCCAGGACTCTTTTTATATCTGGGGGCCAATTTTATTATTTTAATCACAATATCTCTTCTATTGCAACACCATTTTAAGGTTCTCCCCTGCTTTCCCTGTGTTTTGCACAGAATCAGAACAGTTTTTGGCAGGTTCTATCATTGTTGAGAGACCTCCCTCAGGGAAACCAGCATTTCCACTACTGGTGAGTGAAGTACACCACCCCACGTGTAACTGGTTCTAAATGTGTTCAATTTGAAAGTGTCTACACACAACTTGGAAGCAGGAGTTATACTGAACTGACCTCAGGATTTCCCGAAAAGACATGATTGTCTTTGACATCCAGGGTGGTATGTTATGGAGAAGCAGCTAAGTCTGACAGATATGAACTAGATCCCAACCTCTTTGGTTTATTGGATTGTGACACTAGGGAACTTCCTCACCTTTCCTCACCCATGTAATGAGGATAACAGTATCTCAGAGGTATCCTAGGTAAACCAATAGCATGATATCTAATTTACAGAATCCTTGGTCATTGCCAGTTCATACTCCACTCCCTTTTCTTTCCTAAACTTGAATTTCAATGTTCTTACCCTGCCAAAACCTCATTTCCAGTGGCAATGGTTCTAAGTAACACTCAATTCCTGTAAAATTTACTTAACACTAACGACAGAACAACTGCAATTAAAATTTACAAAATGCCTGGGTGTTGCATGTTGCTGACATCAACAATTATAATGAAGAGTGTATAAGGCCAACGTTTCTCTATTCCATTGAAGACTTTAGTCATTGAAATGGAAAGTAACTCAGGAATCATTTTTGAAAGTGGCAAGTGCAACTAAAGCCATGTATAAAAGGCCTGGCAAAGCCTTAATCAAAACAGCTTTTATATATGACTTTAATAACTCAGTGCACATGGCTTGCTATGTTCCAGGAACTGCAGCGAATACAAAGACAAAAGGGCACAGTCCTTGCCTTCACTGCTAACATTATCTACAAAGCATAGAAACACAAATAATGATATGCAAAGCACGTTTTCCTTCAACTATTGTTTTCCTTTAAGAGTGGGAGACTTTATTGGGGAAAAGGAATGGGGAATAGGAATAGGGAAAAGGAATTCCCTATTCCCTATTCCTGAGAGACAGGAGGGGTCCCAAATGGGTTGCCCTCTTCATTTGTCTTACCATATATAGAATACAGACATTATCATCATCCCCTTCACATATGAGAAAACACTGGTGAGAAACTGAATTTTCTCAAGGCTCCAAAACTGGAAATTAGCACCTCTTAACTCTGCTGGTTACACCACTGAGTACTGGGTCCCTAGGCTGGTAAATCAGGCAAGGCTTCAAGAAGCAGGCAGAAGCCGGGGGTCTAGCTCAGCGGCAGAAGCACCTGCCTGGCAAGCTCAAGTTCCTGAGTTTGATTCCAAGTACAAAAAAAAAAAGAAGTAGGCAGAGTTCAAGAAAGGGCCCTGATAAAAATGTGAGAGTAGGAAAGTCCCAGGAAACAGCTCAAGCAAAGCTGGACAAATTTCAGAAAAAGGATCTTTTATTTAGATAGAACACAGCTTAGAAGTCCACTCTCTAGGCTGCTATTGGGCTGAGGGTATAGCTCAGCGGCAGAAGCACCTGCCTGGCAAGCACAAGTTCGTGAGTTCGATTCCCGGTGGGGAAAAAAAAAAAAGCTGTTATCTGCAGGTGAATTTTACTTTCTCCCTTGTCCCAATTTTCTAAGCATTTAAAGATATTTTTCAGGATAACATATTGTCTTCCACTTTGAAAACTACATAATAAGTCGGTGTTCCTTTCCTAGTGCAAAGAGAAGAACATTCTAAAAGTTAACACAATTCTGTTTCACTTCCTTCCTATTATGATATATATGCACCACAGGTCACCACAAAAAAAAGTGAGTGGGGTTTTTACTGAGTCCTTGTTCAGGAAATCACAGTCCTAAAAAATATCTGTTCAAACAAAACCAACTTCAAATCATGCAGGAAAGAAACCCAAATGTCTAACAAACTGTGAATTTAATAAGCAAACACATATACTGTACAGGATGCTTTGCCAACACTAGGCATTCAGATTCCTGTTCTACAAATAAAATGAATTCTAAAGGCAATGTGATCCATGCTACAGGTGTATAAAGAAGAACGTGTGTGACAGAAAGCAAGTCAGTGAAGATAGCACAAAAGAGATAACACCTGACCTTGAAGCTACAGTGTGGCCAGTGGTGAAGAAACGTCCAATATGGCTATATGCAGACGTCTAGCAAACATGCACAAAGACCGAGGACCAACTAATGTCCAGTGAGTGGGCAGTGGTGATGACAGCATGGATGCACGGTGGGGTGCCAAGAGAGATGACGCTAAAAGGTAGGACGGGGTCAAACTGTGACACTAGGAATGAAGAAGGAGAGGCTCTCAAGGGAAGGAACGGTCTCCATTTGCTTAGCACCCACGATGTACAGGCATGGGCTAAGGGCTCTGCATACACTATTATTTTGCTCAAACCTTGCATTACACGATGAAGGCAGGCAGATAATTCCCTTTACGATGACGTTTGGTAGGTAGTGATTTGCCCAAGTGACAAAGCTACAGTCAAGACCTTCTTACTTCAGTTTATGTTCTTAAACACAGTTCTGAGCAGTACTTCAGAAGGATCTCCCTAGTGGCAGTGGGAATGGTGTGCCATCATGAGAGAGCTGGAGCAAGGGCACTACAAAGGGTGTCTGCAGTATTTACCCCCTGGGGGATATGATGAGGGGTCCTGCACTCCTGCACTGGAACAGGCTAGAAAGGCAGGTGTGGGTTCCAGAGAGATTTCAAGGATTAAGAGGGCAGAACAAAGAGTTGAGGGTGAAGAAGAGGAAGAAAATAGAATGATTTCCTGAGACATCAAATTCCCAAGGAGAAACATGAATGGGAAAGATGATAAATTCAGTTTGAATTATTTAGCCTGAGGGGATATTCATGAAATATGTTCTGGAAGTGAAGATGAATGTGTAATTTGAGGATGAGGGCAAGGCAAAAATATTTGAGCAGCCTCAAAACACAAAGAAAAGATCCTACTTAAGAGAACCATGGCATATAATGGCTCCTTTTGAGGTGGAAGAGGCAGAAAAATAATCACAGAAAGCTGAGTCAGAACAACCTGAAACTTAGTGGAGAACCACAAAGGATGTGACCCAGTAGTCAAGGAAGAAGGGAGAAGCTCAGGCATGTGGGAGTGGTCACAGAGTCTAATGTTACTGAAATAGTTTCAGCTATAATTACCCTTCTGTGTAGAAAAACCACATTTATTTCTTCTGTGACTTTGTGCCCACTAACAAATCCCTTTCTCTGTCCTCCCCGGCCTTTGGTAATAATTACTCTGTTTTCTACTTCTGTGAGCCCAGCTGTTTTAGACTCCACATATGAGTGCAATCATGAAGTATTTGTCTTTCTGTGCTTGACTTATTTAACATATAGGACACAATGTATAAGTGTGCCAAAATACTACACTGTCACTCATAAAGATGTATAATTATCTGTCACTTAAAATAATTACTGATAAGGAAAAAGTGCCACTGAAAGCTGCTCAAGATGAGTGGCCTTTGTGGAGCTATTTCCGTAGCAACAGAGCTGGATACCAGACTGCTGATGTTTTTGGAAGAAAGAACTGAACAGGGGCTTGGAACTAGTCTAGACAACTTCCCAAAACTGGCTAAGGATAAAAAGAGAGCTTTTCCCAAAGGTGTAAAAGATCAGAGTTTCTGCTTTTGTTTTTTAATACATCTGTGAGATTTTAGAGACCAGAATGATTACATAAGATGCCCACAAAAGGCATGAAACATCGAAGGTGGTGGCAGGAGACCTGTGGTAATGAAAACAGCACTTCCAAGGGCAACGAGAGAGCCCACTAATAAATACTTCCTGATTATCTACTACATGTAAGGAACTATATTAACCCTGGGTATCCAAAAAGAAAGAGCTTGAGGTTTTCCCCAGAGAGCCCACAGCTTAGGAAGGAGGCAAAACCATTCATATCCTGCCTGCGACGACCTAATTCAGCTGGTTCAGGGAAGGGAGGCCAGGAACAGTGCCGGGGGCTCCCCGAGAGTTGGTGGCTAAGCACTGGTTTGTTGTTAGGTTTGTCAAGTTGTGAAGAGGGATACAAGAAGAGGAAGTGGAGTGTGTGAAAACCCATAGGGGAGAAACTGAGTCAAGGAACCAACCACAAACGGTCAGTACAGCAGAAAACTGGAAAGGGACAAGACAGAAGAAAGAGGGGCTGGAAAAGCATGGGTGGCCTTGGAAGCTCTGATAAGGAACTTGTATTTGGTTCCTACCACAACAAAGAGACACGGGAATGTTAAGTTTGGAATTGACACGATCAAATATGCAGTGGTGGGAGATTATTCACACTACAGTATAGACAGCGGGAGACAGGATGAGCATCCGAGCCAAGGCAGAGACAGAGGAAAGGCAGTAAGTCAGAGAAACACACGGCAGGCAGACTCAACCTGACAGTTTGGGGACGCTGGTGTTTATGTCTTTGTGTTTGTTAATTTGCTTTTGCTCTTGTCTCTTTAAAATAAAAAATAAAAAATTTTAGAAATTTTAAAAAAAAAGAAACAGAGACTTTTCTGGGCCAGGAGGAAAGGAGGAAATAAAGTTCTTACCTGTCTGTAGTAATCTACATAAGTGATCTCAGAACCATCCCACCTCTGAAAGGTATGTGTTGGTTTCACAGACCAGTCAATGTCATCAATGCGATAGGTTTTGTTATTGTACCTAGGAATTGAAGAAACCTTTTTAGAAAAGTTTTCTGAATCATCTCAGATAAGTAAATACTTCATACTTTTAATTCAAAGTATAAGATACAGTCTGTAATGTCAGAAATACAGAAGACTGCAACACAAAAATAGCTTTCTTTAACTCTTATCTGAGAAAATAATTAATTCTCCAGTCTATAGGAGGATCATATTCCAACAACATTCATAAGAAAGTCATTAGACTAAAACCTGTTTTTCTCACTAGTAAACACTTTAAGTTGAAGTATGTCATTTGTAAATATTCAAATGTCAAAACATCGCTCAAAACTTTCTCATTAGCTTCTAGGGTCACTCGGACTTTTTTCAGCTGTTTTTGTGACAAAAAACCACCAAAGTAGGTTGATGAACCAACAACTGTGACATCATGCTTAACCCCTCATCTAGAGCTGGCCCTTGGAAAAACCATGGAACAATTCAGCTAAGATCACTCCAGTGCCTTCTCCCCTCAACACTGCATAGCCTGAATGAACCCTTATGTGCCCTAGCCTGTAGATAGAAAACTCTGAAGCAGGTTTCTCCAGAACTCTCGAGACCTTGCAAGGTGTCTGTGAAAGAATATGATAAAAGCGCCTGCCTGGCAAGCGCAAGGTCGTGAGTTCGGTTCCTGGTACCGGAGAAAAACCAAAAAAAAAAAAAAAAAAAAAAAAAAAAGAAAGAATATGATAATCTAATCTATCAAGATCATGACAGGAAGATAAAGAGGAGGTGTCTTTCCAGGTAGTGGAACTCAACCAGTTCCACTGCTCAGCTATATAATCTAGAAAAATAACTTTAAGATGAAATTCTATGCAGACTAAAAGAAGGCTAGAATATCCCCTAAAATAAATATTTTTGGGCTGGCAACAGTATATAAGAAACTTAGTACTTAGAAAGTCACTGAATCTACTTAAGTTTAATTCAATTCAATGTGTTGAGGGCAAATTATATATATATAAACCTAGAGGTTTGCAAAGAAGTAAAAATATATTCTTAATCTAAAAAGGTATAGCATCTTACACAGAATGTGAGACATGGCTCTCAAGTTCTGTCCTGTAACATTAAAAAAGCAGTAACATGACTGTGAAGAGGTGAGTCTACGCACAGTGCTACGGAATAGACAAAGGGAGGGAACAGAACAGTGCCCACTTGGCAAGTAGAGGCTCAGAAAGGTTACATCTGGGCTATGTGGAGAAGATTTGAAAGCCAGAATTTGGGGTGTGGGGCCCAGGCAGAGGCACTGAAGCAGGAAGGACAGACTCTTAGGGTTAGAACAGGGGACAGGAATACAGCAAGGGATAATTTGGAACCATGTCAGCTTGCAGTGCAGAGTGCCACATAAGGAAGTCTGGACTCTAGACGGTTGAGAACAGCCACGTCTTCTAAACAGGTAACCAAACGGGTCAGACCCATGCTCCAGTGCAATTCCTGTTCCCAAACACCGTAAATGATTCATTCTCCTGAGAAAATGTATTTCTATGCAAACTTTTACCTTGTGAGAACAATGAGTCCTATCAGCTGTTGCTCACATGTTTGGGTGAAGCAGGATGCATCAATTTTGTAGCAGAGGTTAGTCATGAATTCCAGAACAGTCTCATTCCGGAGTACTTTATAACTCACGTCAGCACCAAAGAGAAGCCTGCTCTCAAAGTGCGATACAGAAATAGCAAACCCAGGCCAAAGGGATAATCTTTTAAAACAAATTAAAAGAACAAGAGAAATTAACATACAAAACACAATAAATGTCTTATTTTAAAAAAACAATAAAAATGACACAGAATTTCAAAACAATATGATAGGAAATTAACAATGGTTATTATATTGCATATTGTTATCTTCAAAGTAATGCTCAGATTACCAGGTACAGGCACGCAAAATTGATCAAACAATGTAAGAATTAACTGGTTCATTTCCATTAGTAATCCTTTCGATTACTAATAGAAATTAGTAGTACAATTATCTTAGCTATCTTGTGTATATATACATATTTTTTCCCTTCCTTTTCTCTTTTCCCCATCCTAATTATTTTTTTCCTTTTGAGCAGTTTCTTTCCCTTTCACTGTATCTATTGTACCTTTTTGATCTTATTTACTCTTTCATGAACAAAAACCAAACTGCACAGGAAGTACTTCAAAGAATCAACAACTGGGATCTCACCTTATTAAAAAGTTTTTGCACATCAAAAGAAATCACCAACAGAATGAAAAGAAAACCTACAAACTGGGAAAAAATTTTAGCCAACTGTAGTGGGTTGACAACTGGTGGTCAACTTATAACCCCCAGCTGAACTGAGTAAGTGTGGTGCTAGGTGTGGGAGGCCCATCTGAGGATTGTTGCCAGGAGTGTAAGAGGCAGACCTGGAGAAGTTATTAGGTTGTTGGGAGTTGAGAGAGGCTCTTGGGAGCTGGTGGAAGCTGCAAGGAGCTTTGGTTCTTTTGGAGGAGCTTGTCATGCTGCCTTTCCTGATGAACATGGCTGTTTTTATCCTCCAAGGAGCTCAGGACCTTGTTGGCACTGAGAATAGCTTCAGTTCACTTTGGGGGAGCTCTGGTCCTCACTTTTGAGCATCACTTCCTGGCTCCAGAGGGGAAGATGGTACACTCTCAGTCTCCTGGAGAAGCTTTCTGCGTTGGCTTTCCTGACAGGAACTCAGCCATCTTGATCATCAGAGGAGCTCGGGACCTCACTATTGCTGAGGATGGCTGTGGTACCTTTTAAGGGAGCTCTGGTTCTTACTTTGAGCATTGCTTCCTGGCTCCAGTGCAAATCCCTCAGTCTACTGTCACAGATCCTTCATCCCGCTGGCACAGACTTCCTAGATTCCACCACTGACCTTTGGGCCTTCCCAGTGCAGATCCATGAAACAGGCCTGTATGAGACATTGTTATGGGCTCTGGGCCTCCGGTTGGACTTATGGGAGGCAGTTATGAGCTCTACGTCTTTAGCTGGACTCATGCAGGACACTTTCATGGGATCCAGGCCTTCAGTTAGATTTCTTGGTCTACACTGTGTGGACAGATTTACTGCACTCTCTTATGTATCATTCCTTGGGTGACTTTTACAAACAATCTTATAAACTATGTGTCCTGTATTATATTGTTTTCCCTTGCAAATAAACACCAAACCATAACACCAACTGTCCCTCGGACAAAGGGCTTCTATCTAGAATATATAAAGAATTAAAAATAAACAGGCCCCCAAAATTCAAAGACCCAGTCAAAAATGGGTATCTGAGATGAATACACACTTCTCAGATGAAATACAAATGGCAAATACATGAAAAAATGTTCAACATCATTGGTCATTTGAGGAGGGCAAACTGAAACAACACTGAGATTCCATCTCACCCCAGAAAGAATGGCTATCAACAAGAAATCAACCCATAACAAATGCTGGTGGGGCTGTGGGAAAAAAGGAACCCCTCTCCATTGTTGGTGGGAGTGCAGACTGATACAACCACTGTGAAAATCACTGTGGAGATTCCTCAAAAAACTAGGATGAGAGGTTCCATTCAACTCAGCTATTCCCCTTCTGGGTATTTTCCCAGAATAAATGAAAACATCATACCACAGTGCTATATGCACACCCATGTTTACAGCAGCACAATTCGTGATACCTACATCTTGGAAACAAGCCAAATGTCTGTCAACTGAGGAATGCATAAAAAAGATGTATTTTTATACAATGGAATACTACTCAGCTATAAAGAAAGACAAACTCAAGGTTTTTATAGATAAACATTTTTAGTGGTGATTTTTCATTCTAATTCTTCAGGTCTGATCATTTCTTCTTTAGTTTGATTTCTTCGAGTTGCTGATTTTAAAATTTCAGTTATTTTTAGCTGGAGTGTCTTTAAATAAGTATGTAGCATAAAATTTAGTCCTATAAAGCAGAATTTCTCAGCATTGGCACTATTGAGATTTTGGATAATCCTTTGGACTGGGTAATTCTTTATTAGGGGCTGTTCTCTGAGTTGCGGAACGCTTAGCAACATCCTGGCCTCTATAGGAGTACTATGTTTATGGGTGATCTGTCCCCGCATGGAAACATCTGGTTTGAAAAAGCATGCCAACTCAAAGATGAAGGCTGAGGACAGATTTAATAATGAGAAGGAAAGAAAGAAGTGACATTATATACAGATATACATGAGAAACTGGAGCCCAAGCTACAGTTCTTTTCTATATGGTATGAAAAGTCTTTTGTAAGAAGCTATAGAAGTGACATGAAAACATGTATTCTAAAACTTACTTTGGGGATTTAATTCACTGTGATACTAGGCAAAGCTTCAGGACAAGCATTTCCAGTGGGGATATGCGGCAGTCTAGAACAACCCTAGACCTACGAAAATTTCTTATCTAGGTAGAGGTAAGTGACAGGATGAAAAGATACTGCATAGAGACCACTCCAGCTCACTAAATGAACACATGACAATCCCATCATTTTCCCTCCACCAGACAGAAGGCCACACACTCCACTCCAATTTTCTATCCCTTCTGCACTTCTCCCTTTGTCTGTGTGTCTGTCTTTGAGTTACCAGTTGCCTCTCTTTCACTTGAACATAGTATTTTAGAGCACTGCCCACCAACCAGTTCAAGGCAGAGCAGACCACTTTCCCTACAGAATTAAGTTCCTGGCTCAAGGTGGACATGCTGCAGGTGTTTAGAACAGTTCTGCCTTTCACTAGGGTAGTCTAGGTGGCTTCTCTGACCTCTATCCTATGATTTCATGTCAACCACCCTGGCTGTGCTAACTGCCTTTCACAAGAGCACTAGCTATATGCTGTAATATGGCTTTTCTCTTTCATTATTACTTCTTATAGGTAAAAAAATTCAGTTTCTGAGTTTTAGAATTTATGATAATGATCTATACTAATACAAGAAAACAGTCTATTAAAAACTCAAAATTTATAAAACTCCATTTTATTTCACATCTCAGAGACTCTCACAGGAGGCATAATGGTATAATATTGCATCATAAATTATACTGCTCACATATAACTATTTCAGAGGAACAGAAAATATATATAAACCTACTTGTGCTGGGGAATTTCCACTGGCTCTGAAGGCTTATAGAAGTTCCGTCCAATTTGGTACATAGACAACATTTTTAAGATCCTGAAAGTACATTGTTTTGAGTCTTTGATAAGTATTAGTAACAGTATAATTCTAAGCTTGTACCCATGCTCATCACAAATATATACAGCAAGAATTCTTTCTTCTTACAGCACTGGAATATTTAGATACCAAATATATCTGAGTATATATAAGTACTATCGCATAATAATTTGAGAATGATACCACTGAAATTACCTTTATCTGTCTAGGATTGACTGCAGTGATAAATATGTGGTCAAACACCAACTATAATGGTGGTTACTGTAACATTCTCGTTGCCCTAGGAATGGTGAGGCAAGCCACGTCTGAAAGCTCTTTGGGCCTCTCCCCTATTTCTAGAGAAGGATGCTGTGTTTCTGATGAAGCTGCTCAAGATCCCCAGGTGCTCCCAAATAACTGTGACAGCCTGTTCAGCAACTAACCTTGGTACCTGTAGGACTGGAGACATTGCCAATGAGACGCTGTCAGTGCAGGGAAAGCACAGGAAGTTTTGAGTGAGAATATGGGGGTTCCTACTCTGTGAGTCAAGCTATGAGCCTCTTTACCTGTAAAATGGGAGTTTAACAGTATGTGCCTCAGGGCACTACAGTAAGATAAAACAGAAGTGAAAAAGCTTCTTCACTAGAAGTACTTCCTAAAGATCAGCTGGTTTAAAACAGCCCCCCCTCAGAGAGCAGGGGCAGACTGGCTTCTACAGCTGTTAGGCCACAATGAATTGAGGCCAAAGTATGATCAAAAGAGACTGGACAAGACATCTGACTAGAACTAGCAAACAGGGCACTTGTGTGTGGGAAGTTCCTTTGTGCCTCTGCTACCCGGCCAAATCCCAAAGTTCCCTGATCTCATGCCCTCCAGAGGCTGCTATTAGCAAAGGGATGGCACCTAAGGCTTGTGAGTAACTCACCTTGATGATCCACACCAGCAGCTTGTAGAGCTGGTTCACACACTTTAGCATATCTACTTGTCATCTAGGAAGCCTGCTAAAAATGTGGGTTTTCAGGCCTCACCTCTGAAATTTTGTTTACTAGGTCGGGTGAAGGAACAGGGAATCTGCATTTGATCAAATTCCACCCTACATCCAAGCTGACTGAAAAACACAACCCTTGGCCTGGTATGAAGCTCACTGAGAAGCTTAGCGATCTATGCCTGCCTTCTGCCCCACATGTACATGTGAGAAGGTGCAGCCACGGCAGAAAGCGGCTGGCCGTGCTCTTCTACACCTCAACTCAGCCGTCCAGAAGAACTAACACTGCAGGTGACACTGTCAAACACAGCCAGTGTTTCAGTCTGGGCGTTGTAGGTGGAAGGGAGTATAGGAAATGAAGAAAAGGAAAAGGACACCCTCCCTGTGCTGTCAACAAGATGACAATAACCCTCAAATTGGATTCTTTATCTCAGCCTGGATCATACTGGATAAAGACAACTTGTGCCAAGGAGAAGTCATGATAGACTGTGTTACACATCACTGCCCAAGGACTCAAAAGTACATGAAAAATTGTTCTAAATGGCACTGTTGCTGGCACACTGCCTACAAAGTGGTTGATCATTTTAATACCCATGTTCTATCCTGAAGGGTACTATTAGCTCAAATTAAATTCCCATTTAAAGTGCCTTACTTTTTGAAGATGATATTGAAGACCTGGATGCATATGGGGGAGCTTGATGGTAGCTCCCTGGTTAGAATAACAGTTATCTTTACAGTCTCGCCTCTTTGAGTTTCAGTTGACAATTCTGTGACCTGGGAAGAGAGGTACTTAAAATACATTCTACAGATTATGCCCCTGTGTACAGAATACAGGTACTGTATTATAAAACCATCATAATGTAATATGCATTAACAGAAACAAAACTGCAGGTGTTAGTATGTGAGTAATAATCTAATCATCATGTTATTTGGAGGAGCTCTTTTCCACTGTCTTACTAATTCTAAAACAAGCAACACACCTCTCTACTCTCCAACTGTCGAAGAAAAATCAAAGCTAGACTCCGGTTCAAATACTTGACCCAGAGAGAATTCCAAAACAGTAGATCCTGCCCTTTGCAGGGTGGCGGTGACAGGAAGATAGATCGCAAATTAGTTTCAGAGTTTGAGAAAAGTAATGTTCTCCCAAGAAAATCTCACATATGTGATACCACGAAAGTACACAACGTACACATTTTCAGGGGGCTCACAATTGTCCAGAAGCCTGTAATTGTCCTACCCCTTCCAAGTTCGTGAACTCCTGTGACAGCCTTTCATAAGCTTATTCAAAATGCAGAAGAACAAATGAGAACACGAAAGCCAAGGAGATGTGTCGGTGTAAACAAGAAGAAAAACAAAGATGAGGGAAGGGAACAAAGTGGTAGAAGTTAGAAGAGATAGGAAATCTGATTTTAAAAATTTGTAAACAGTCTAGAGAAACCCTCAGGCTTCTTACAATCTGAAACAATGTTCATGCAGTACTGTTTACCGAAAGTATCTTGGACCAGACAGGACTCAGTAAGGGTTTTGGAAATAAAACAACTCAAAAATCAGTCAATAAGTATCAGTCAATGATCAAGGATTTTTCAAAAAGGTAACAAGGGCTGGGGATATAGCTCAGTGGCACAGTGCCTGCCTGGCAAGCTCGAGGTCCTGAGTTTGACTACCAGTAGCAAAAAATAAATAAATAAATAAAATAAAAAATAAATAAAATAAAATACAAAAGATAACAAATTAGAAGTGAGCAGCCAGGCGTGGTGGCTCACACCTGTAATCCCAGCACTCAGGAGGCTGAGGCAGGAGGATCAATGTGACTTCCAGACCAGCCTGGGCTAGAAAGTGAGCTCAAGGCCAGTCTGAACTTCATAGCAAGCCCTTGTCTCAAAAAGACAAAAAAAAAAAAAAAAAAAAATCATAGTGCTTAAGGGCATACAATTTGAAATCAGAGATCCTGATCTACTGCCTCTTACATCCAGTGGGATCTACAGCAAGTTACTTCAACTCCTTCAAAACTCTTAAAACTTTTCCCAATCCTAAAGTGGGAGTGAATCCAATTTACATCGCAGGACCATGGAGATAAAATGGGATAAGGCTTAGATTATCCTCATCCATGGCACAATCAGACATTGAGAAAGGTTGTATAGTAGCAGGGAGTGCCATATTAGCATGCTACTGACATCTAGCCATAGGACAAAGTATTAAAGGACCAACCAGAACTTTTTAGTGAGTAAAAATGCTTCTACCTTTACAGATTTTCTAAGCTATTAGATTTACCACATGGTATAATTTTAAAGTTCCACAACCAGATAAAATCTTTACTCAAGTAAGCCTTATGCATTCATTGCAAGGTCTCATAAAAAGATAAAGACCCCAAGAATGTCCAGAAATACATTTCTTGAGGAAATTAGTCTAGAAATTGAAATTTAAATCTACTAAACTGGTACCATTCTGCTGGAAATTTTGAGTTAAAGGATGAAGTTTTTTGCAGGCTAACAGCATAAAATTTAATCACATGCTTTGTTTTAATGTTTTCTACAGAAACTGGTTCTTTTTTTCCTTATGGAAATTTTAGTGTCTTACAACAAAATATACAACAATAATACTAACATCTGTATCTTAGGATTGAAAATGTTGGGGTATAAAAAGTATAAATAAAAAACATGAAACATGCAACTGCTATTTCCAATGGTTACATTTTAAAAATACGCTTAGAACTGATATCAGTAACTCATGTTTCATATGATGGAGCAAGTCACAAAAGAATGACAGCTCCAGACTCAGAGCCTGATGTGAAATTCTTTGGACACACAGGCACTGCTGTGCAGGAGCAAAAAAATAAAAAATAAAAAATTTTTAAAAAGTAAAATAAATTTAAAGCCCTGAAGCCATAGGCTAACTGATGTTTCTTACAAACTTCTATTTTGGGAAAAATCTAAAAAGGATCCTTATTTCAAGGGCTTCCAAAGCTCTTATTTTTAAAATGTCATACCACTAGCTTACTTAGGAAATCAAGTACTGATAAAGCCTTAATTAGGAAGTCTTTTTGCTCTCAAGCAAAGAACAAGAAAGAAGAAAAAAGTGAGTGACACAGTCATTCCAATTCTCATAGAAATCACTGTCTTTTAAAAAACATGTATGAGTATACCTCATACGCATACACACATATATATATTTAAAAATTACCATACTATACCTTTTCTTCTAGTTTTTGTGAGAGAAAAAGGATGGCACCATCGAATGCTTTTGCATGCTTAGCAAATCTGCTATGATTGTAGAGCAAAGCAACTCTCAGCCTTCTCGATGCTAAATCTGGAGTATATGTCACATGGTACTGATACAGCCGCCAGTCCTGGGGCAACTCTAAACTAAAGAGATTTGTGACCAGCTTCACAGGTATTCCACTGGAGCCTAAGAAAGACAAGTAAACATTTTTCACCAGAAAAAAAAAAAAAAACCGGCAGTAATGCTAGCCACATCATTTAAAGTTTATATGCATATGCACAGAAGTTGCTGTAAATGGAAGATTTTGCTCAGTGACACAAGATAAATTCTAAAACTTGCAGTCTGGATAATATCCTTAGAAGTTAAAGTGGGATGTGTGTAAAACTGGTCTCAGAAGAGCACAAGAGCAGGCACTGACCTTGTTGACCTTAGGAGGAGAAAAGCATTGCATTCAACTATCTCAGACTCTTCACAAGCTGCCTTCTAGTTTTGATTCCAATTCACATCAGCTGGTAATAATGGTCTCAGATACTGTCCCGACATTATGCTGCTTTTACGTTACAAAGAAACTGCCTGATTCTTACCACAAATACAAGTCCCAATGCCTGGGAAATCCAGATAAGCAAAAGTTAAACACATTTCTGAAAATTCTGGAAAAGTTCATCATTCGTCATACAGCTGTGCAAGTCCCACAAACGACAGAAGAAAAAGCTGGAACAGAGGAACTGTGTATTTCCTGCACGAAAACAGACAGAGCCTGGGGCTTCTTTCTGCAGGCACATGGAAGCCATGTGTGCTTCTAGGAGTTCTTTCCCTCTACAGAAATTTTTACTCACATCCTAAGCATCTATAGGACAAAATAGAGATAGCCTCGGCACAGTCAGTAAGTACTCACAAGGCCGTAAGCATCTCCCAGGACAAAGATCTAGGAGGTTTCAAGGAATTTCTTACCACTTCTCCTTATACAGAATTATCCCATTTTTGCATTGTAGAAAAGAATGACATATAACAGGCAGTATATACCTTTTCTCTTGTAGGAAGTAGAAACATAAGCCCCAAGATGGTGAGGAAGAAAAGGTATCATATGTGCCTTAGTATTTCTCAGCCTTGACCTGTGATATGTAGCTGGCAGGAGTAAGGAGTCACTGTGCTATTTTAAAGAAAAGTTTTCTTTTGTTCTCCCAGATCCTGAGGAAATGGCAACAGTGAACTAACAGAAGTGAACCTAGGATGTAAAAGATGGCAAGACTCTTGAGCTCATCTATACAAGTGTTTTCCAGTGCACCCAGCCCCACCAGTGCCGCACATATGAAATCAAGGAAAGGGAAGAGCACGTTCAATGGAAAGACAACAGAACAGGCTGTACCAGAGTGCCAGGCATACACTGAGGGCAAGTACTCCTTCACAGTGCTTTGCTTCACCAGGTGTGCTGTTTATTTGCTGGATGACAATATATCTATTTTGTTACTTTGGTTTTAAAAAGTGTGAAAAACATGGATCTGCATCAGTGAGGAGAGAGTCATAAAGCCTCCTGAGAATCCAATGAGAGCAACAGACCCGCTTCCTGGATGACACATACATCTGCAATTGTACCTGCAATTTCAGGAAAAAGTGTGGAATCAGGATAAAGAATTCCCTACACTGGTCACGTTTTCCTTTTCACAGCTGAATTCCATATAAGACAAGGGTTAGGAGAGAAGCATTTTTAAAGCCCCATTCCAGATGTAAGGGAAAAACTTTTGCAAAAGTGACACATAAGCAGGGCATGGTGGTGCACGTCTATAATCTCAACACTTGGGAGGCTGAGACAGGAGAATAGCATCAAGTTTGAGGCCAGTCTGGGCAACATAGGTGTTCAAGGCCAGCCTAAACTGCATAGAGAGGCCCTGTATTTTAAAAAAAAGGAAAGTGAAATGTAGCTTTAAAGAACCTATTATTGGGCCAAGGATATAGTTCAGTGGCACAAGTGTCTGGCTGGCAAGCGCAAGGTCCTGAATTCAATTCCCAGTACCTAAAAAATAACTTATTATTATTTCTATTAATAAAAGATACAATTAAGGCTAAAATACCTCACATGTCTAGACAGTGACTTGAACATAACACATGTTGAATACACATCTATTAACTGAGTATATAAATGTTTTCAGATCTAGGAATTCAAATTCCTCTGTAATATTAACAAATTCCTTGGTAACATTTCAGATCTAGGAATTCAAATTCCTTGGTAAGTAACATGCAGACTGAGTACCTGTTTTGCCATCTCTCACATGCGCCAATTTCTCCCTGGTGCAGATACCCAAGTCCATACAGTCCCGTCTTATTTTCACACCTTTTTCTACAAAGGTACTTCCAGCATCACCAGAAGATACACCCTTGTTACCTAAAATATGAGAAAACACAATAATATATCATTTTTGTACTACTAATATTCTCTACAACCAATGTATCAAAAATGCATCTATAAACACAACACAGGTATTTATGGTTTTAATTAAATTCCTGCATTGGTGGAAACACTCATTCATGATGACACAGTTTTCAGCCTAAAAACTTTAAAATGTAAATAAATGGAATGTTAAGAAACAGAGATCTTGAAGATAGTCCCAGCACTAATAATACTGCAGAGTTTCTCTTCTTGGCTGAGGAGAAAGCTCCATCTCTCTACCCACTCCACTCCTATTTATAGAGGGCTGCTCTCCCTCATTTAGTCTTGGGCAACACCCTGAAAGCCTCAGGTTTGGACTGCCCACACTGATTTCTGCAAAGAGGAGCTGAATTTGTCACTTTTCCCAGTGGACAGAAGGGGAACTGCCCAGGACACTGCAGTCGCTCTTTATGTTCCAACGTTCTCCAGGAGTATGAAAGCCAGTGCTTTACCTTGAAGCCTATCGTGGTTAGCTTCTAGAAAACATGAAATTGAGATCTATTCCCAAAGAAGGGTCTTCTGTTCAAATGCGTACAGGAGATTTAGGCTTTTGACTATGTCTTTGGCAGTTTGAAGACAACTGTTTTTTATTTTCACCTAGTAATAATTTTCTTTTTTAGTTTTTATGTTTATCAGCACATTTGCAGTATGTAATGATTACACTCATCATGGGGAGTTAGTACATGTACATTGCACATCTTAATTCTTTTTACATCTCCTTCCCCTCCCTGAAAATAAGTCTAAAACATCAAAATGAAGGATGTTACAGTACTCCAAAGTAATACAAACAACAGTATGCTGACTCTCTGGGACTCTGACTTGACCCATCCTGTGATAAACTTACTGTGTGCAGTTCCCCCAAATGACACTGCCCCCTGCTCCAAAGTTCTGCCTGTACCCTTCCCAGAGGAATATGAGTGTCTCAGGAAAAATCACAAAGTTCATTTGATTTTCTTAAACGTTATTACCCTTACTAGATTGTCCTTATTATTCACTGCTCTTCGTGTCAAAAGTTATCCGACAGTTTCTAAAGCTTTAAGTTATCACAGAATATTGGCTATCAAGGGCTGGGGGAGAGAGGCATAGGGGTTTATTGTATAATGAGTGCAGAGTTTCAGTTTTCCAAGACAGAAACAGTTCTAAAAATAGTGGTGATTACTGTATAACAATATGAATGCACTTAACATCCCCAGGCTGTATATTTAAAAACAGTTTTGATATATATATTTTTGCCATGATTTGAAGCAGTAAACAAAAATTCAATCACAGGATAAAGGGTGTCCCTCACTTGGTGTTCACAAGAACGCACAGCAGATTTGGAAAGACATCCCCAGGCTGGGATAATGTTTGAGTGTAGGGGTGTGCTGGGCCCAACACGCCGCCTCTCAGGGCAGGTCTGTGCTCATGGACACATTCAGCGCTGTGAGCTCACCACAGAGAGGGTACTTGAGCAGGGCTGGAAATCCTCCAGCAAGCAACAGCACGGTCAGGCACCTGATACTGGTTGAGTTGCCAGGTTCTCCGAGCCTGCGAGAGCCTAAACTCTAAGAGATTATACATTTATTAGAAATCAGTCGCTACATTTCATGGCGAGCATAGGGAGATAGCTAACAGGTTTCACCTAGCGTCACGGGCTGAACTACACCACTCCCCCAAAAGAGCTGAAGCTGAAGCCCCATTCTCCACTCTTCACAAAGTAACTATATTTAGAGCTAGGTCTTTACAGCAGTTACTAGGTTAAAGTGAGGTCACTGAGGTGGCCTCTGAGCAATACGACTGGTTTCTTAAGGTGAGAAATTAGGACACAGAATGCACAGAGGAAACATCATATGAGTCCAGGGAAAAGGTAGCACCTACAAGCCAATGAAAGGCCTCAGGAGGAACTAGCCCTTGAACCCTCCTGACCTGAGACCTCTAAATCATGAGGAAATAAATTCCTACTGCTTAAGCCACCTTATCTATGCCACTTTGTAAAGGCAGCCCACACCAACTAATGCTCCATCAGATATGGCAGCTCACAGTCTAGGACAGTGGCTACTTGGGCAGCCCATAGACGAGTATCCTGAGATACATGTGGCTCTGCAGGGAAGAGACCTATACAATCACATGGTAGTACCTGCCCTAGGTGAAGAGGGATGACATGAGCGGCAGCTTTTGTACCAAGTTTCTACCATCCCTGCAAAGTGATTGCACTGGCACGTGTATACCAGGAAGACTTCTGGAATACATTTTCAAAATTCTTCAATAAACAGAAAGAATCAGAAAATTGGCTTAACTAAGTCTGTGGATTCCCACCAACCGAGCTGTTAGGAAACCCAGCAACTGTGTTAGGGGTTGCCAAGGAACATGACAAGGGGGAATCCCGCAAGCAGCAGAGAATGGGAGGCTCAGGAAGCCAGCCTGCTGCTGTCAGGCTTGGTACCATCCCGCCTTGGGCAGCTGACTGGGACTCGGGGATGGGGTGAGTGGCACTTACCATGCTGTGAAGTCCTGCTTGTCCCCCCCACGCTGCTGCTAGAGGAGGCTTCACTGTCACTAAGACCGACTGGTGTGAGCTAGAATGGGACAAAAATGTTTTGTTCAGATTTGCTTAAGGTAAGTCACAAGCTAAAAGGTTATCACACAATAAGAATAATGCAAGTCAGTAGACAAGCACGGTCCAGGAAAAGAAGAGCTAACAGGTAAAAGCCTAGAGAAGCAAGAAGCAAGCGTCCATTCTAGGTAAAAGGATAACGGACGAGCTATAATTTCCCACACCCATCCAACTGCTTTTAGTAAATGTGAAGGAACATAAATGAGATCCTTGTGCTCAGGGAGCTCACCTGAGGAAATGTAGCACAGACACGCGTGGATTTTATTCCTTCATGACCCACTGGCATGAAAATAAACAGAGCCTAGAGGACAGGAAACACCAGCCCAAAAGGACGACTCTCCTGAATAAACTGGACCTCCTAGTCCACAAAACAGGAGGGAACTATTAATATGCCTGCCTTCACAGAAAGGAATAGTCTTTCAAGAAGTTGCTATATGGCGGCCTGCTAAAAAAAATGACGAGAATGAGGGCATGATGACCACATACTACTTAAGGACGTGCTCGAAGTCTGAAAACTGGCTGCAAACACGGAGTATATATTTGTAACACACACCAAAAGTTACGTATTTGTGGGTCAATTCACCAGTTGCCTACGTCCAGCAAGGAGCCACACCCATAGTGGCCGCTCAAGCAACAATGGCTGAACCCAAACCACCTCTGTGTTGGAGATGACTCAACTGCATATGCCAATTAGATCCAATTATTATTATATGATATGCCAGAGTGGTACAAAAGCACATCAACTTTTTCCTAAGCACTTTAAAACCAAATCAAGTAATAAGGACTCAGTAAGTGGAACGCAGTGGCACACTCGCTCTAACCTTCAGTTCTCTTCTCTGGCCAATATATTTACCCCAATGCTAGGTAAGAGTCCTTGAAAGCCAAAAATGCGAGAAACCTCCGAAAGAGTCAAAGATGACGGAAACAGCTTTAACAGAGCAGAGGGAAGACGGACGCAGAGAAAGGCCCTGCCGGGATGCAGGCAGAAGGAAGACAAAACGAAACAGCTTACCATTCTGCGCACCGGGGGCGAGGCCGGGGCACACTGCACAGCCTGGGCATCGGGAATGCGGGCCACACCTCGCGCCCTCACACGGGCACGTCCACTCATGTTCCCGGCAGCCCAGAGCAGCCTCTAAGGCGGCAAAGTCTAGACTAGGGTATTTTCCTTGGGGAACAGATGATGAAACTGTGCCTGGGAGGCGGTCGACGTCCAGCCTAAGGATGCAGTCACGCAAGTGCTTCTCCAAGCTGCCCCGGCTACAGCATGTGGGGCTGGGGGTTAGAGCACGTGGGGCTGGGGCTTAGAGCACGTGGGGCTGGGGCTTAGAGCACGTGGGGCTGGGGCTTAGAGCACGTGGGGCGGGGTGGGGCGAGGCTAGAGCACGTGGGGCGGGGAGGGGCGGGGCTAGATCACGTGGGGACAGACCAGGGCTGGCTTTCCTCAAATTTGGTATTAGCCAACTGTTAGTTTTTGCATAACATAGGATCAAACTGTTAACTTTGGTTGGTTTTTTTCTGCTTGCAGGTGGGTAAAACTATCAGATCTGTGACAGTCTTAGAGTTTTCTGTTGTACTGATTGCCCACTTACATCTGGTTGCCCTGTCTAAAACTGTTTTTCAACTTTGTGGTTTGGAAAGAACCTTACCTTTTTTCTTTGCTTTTCTTTTTTCTTTTTTCTTTCCCTTTTTTTTTTTTTTTTTTTTGAGACAGGGTCTCGCTATATGGTTCAGGCTGGCCTTGAGCTCACTTTGTAGCCCAGGCTGATCTCGAACTCACAACAATCCTCCTGCCTCAGCCTCCCAAGCACTGGGATTACAGGTGTGCACCACCATGCCCAGCTCTTTTCTCTTTTTATATTGCAAATATCTATTCCTAGTCTAGCACCTGTTAATTTTGACAGTGAGGTGTCTTATCTAACCCAAACCTTAATTCTAATGTTGTCAAATCTAGCAATTTTTAAAATGCTAGTCTTTGTTCTTATGAAGTCTTGTTAAAAGAAAATTTTCCCTGCCCTAACGTTATAGTCAGGACATGACGTGACATTTTTTAAAATTAACTTTGTACATTTATTTTTCACACTAAATATCTTCTATCCCTAGGATTTTACACATACCAACACATGTATGTATCTGAACTGAGGTAAGGATACAACTTTATCTCCATATGCTGAGCCAGTTTTCCTTGACATCAGCTCAGCAGTCCAACTGACCCTGATGGTTGTCAAGCCACCACCGGCAAATGACTAACTCCTGTGGATACTTAGTTCTGGTCTATGCCTTCCCTTTCTATTCTTTGTGTTTCTTATTTAACTATTTATACAATCTAGAGATACCGTTTTTGTTCTCTGACATTTTTCTAATTTGTTTAGTCACAAAATTATGTAATAAATACAGTTTTCCCATATGTCATCCTTCAAATGACCTCATGTGCATGTGTTGGCTTATCATACTGCTAACCACTGATATGTTTTGTGTTGCCCTTCATGTTTTCCTGTCTACCTTTTCACCCCAGCCACTGCTGTGGCAATCACAGGCACACAGTGAAACCTTATACATGTCAGCCTGCACTTGCACCTTTCATCCTTCGCTCTGTCTCAGGGTATCTCTGCTGCTGCAGCTGTAGGACACTGCCTCAAACCCACTCAGCCATGTGACACAGGAGCATGCCTCAGTGTGCAAGAGAGTTAACGCCTTGAGATGGGTAGATATCAATGAAGAAAGACACAATTCAAAGATTTGCCTAACTCATCCCACAAGTCAATTGTTAAAAATCACTTTTTTGGGTATTTGGTGCTACATCTATAATTTAAATTTTAATTTTTTAGTTAGAAAATCCTGTAAATAATAACTTACAAGAGCCAACATGTTCACGTCAGCTAATTAGTTCAATACCCTTGGTTCTGGCTAATATAAAATTAAGTTCCAAGGCACAAATAGATGGTTCAATGTCTGTAGAGTTACTGCATCAATGCTATTAACATCCTTGGGCTCTATTTCAGTAGTATTACTAGATTAATTTAAACAATCTTGTCTTTTGCACTTATTTTGAAGTAAAACACATTTACAGAGAAGTTGCAAGAGTAGCTCAAAGAACACCCACAAATATTTCACCAAGATTCAATGGGTAACATGTTGCCATATTGGCCTTATTTTCTATTTATACATGTGCATTTTCCTGATCTATTTACAAGGAAGTAGTAGACATCATGCTTTTTGACTGCCAAATATGTTAGTGTGAATTGCTCAGAACAAAAGTATTAGCTGAGCTTGGTGATGCACATTTGCAATTCCACCACTTGGGAGGCTGAGGTAAAAGGATCATTGTAAGTTTGAATCCAGCCTGTGCTACATAGCAGGACCCTATCTCACTTCCCCTGCAAGAATATTTTTCTGTTCCTTTATAAAACCATGGTATAGTTACCCACATAAATCAGATTTAACATGGACAAAATATTACTGTCTAACAACTACAGTCCATAGCTAAATTTTATCAGTTGTCTTAAAATATTTTGCAAGCTTGGAAGCAAAATATAAATAATTTTTTATATTTTTTTTGGTCCAAAATATAGTTAGGTCAGGATAATGCACTGCATTCAATTATCATGCCTCCTTAGTTTCTTTAATCTGTAACATGAATAGTCTTTTTTTTTTTTTTTTTTTTTTTGGTTTTTCTCCGGTACCAGGAACCGAACTCACGACCTTGCACTTGCCAGGCAGGCGCTTTGCCGCTGAGCTAAATCCCCAGCCCCATGAATAGTCTTTTTAAAAAATTGTGAAAAATACATTATTAAAATATCCAGAGAAAGAAAAATTCCTATTAAGGCTTAGATGTTAAAGTGCTTAACCACTGTGATGGAATCTTTCCAAAATACATCTCTGCTTCCTTGTCACGTTAACCATGCATCATTTGCTTCCTTGTTCCACTGTGCTCTAGAAAGGATTGAAAATTAGGTACACATAGAAGATGAAATAAAAGGATAATGGTTGCAAAGGACAGCTTACCCTTTTCTCCCTGGCTCCTTGGCCAGTAGGTTTATACTTTGCTCCATACTCTCTTTCTTTAAGAAAACCCATCCACTTCAGCAAGGCCTCTCCTCCAGTGACTGCAAGGTTTGACTTTCCTTGGCATTGCACTTTTCTGTGTGGTGTTCTTCTTCAACCAAAAAAGAAAACAAATTTTTAAAAAATTTTGTCTTACAATTTAAATGCTAGAAAGATTATTACATTACTTTAATAAATTAAAACATCTTCTTCTACCTAAATCATTTTCTCTTTGACTGTAAATTAAATTAAAACATTTTCATGGACCCCTCAAAAATATTGTAGGCCCTCTGGACTGTGCCTGCTATGCCCATTGGACAAGCTAGTCCTGCTCTCAGGCCCGTCTGCATTTCCCCAAATTGTGTGATGTGGTGTGTAAACACATTCATGGGTTACAGCAAGAAAGCCAGGGAGGGCCACTGACACCTAGTACCCACAGAAGGGTGCCGAATTTGGAGAGCAGGAAAATCCTGGCCCTCTAACATCAGTAGCAAGGACAGACACAGGCTCTTGGCAATAGCCTGTTCTATGTGCACTGTGGGCATGTCCATTTACCCTGCTTTATTCTGGAACCTGTTAGAACAGTCCCCATACCTTTCCCAAGGAAAGGAGAAATGGGATGGGGAGTGGGGTTAAGGAGTGGAGAGTATACTTCCTAAACTCACATAGGAAGGAAAACATTTCCTTAGTTAGTTAGAGTGCTCCACTCTCAAAGCCAGCATGTTCCCATTATTGCAGTTTTCTTTGGTGTCCTTTTTGAGCCCCTGCTAGGCCTTCCCAGAATAAAAAAGTAAGTGTTCTCTCAACATTCGCTGCTCACTTTGTTCCCCCAAGGAAGTGCTTCATATTTGTGACTGTACTAAGGACTCCATGGAAGCATTTCATTTTCTCCGTTCTAGTGGTTGGGATGGAGGGGTATAGCTCATCAGCAACCCAATAACATAAATGAGCACTACCAGGGTCCATAACAAACTGGCCTAAGAGCTACAGAGTTCAGAGAGGTTGACTTCAGTTTGAAAAATTGGGAACAGTAAACCTCTCCATGTATCTTACTAAGTCCCTTATTGAATTCATGCTTCAAATAACTATGCCTCCAAAATTCCCCATTGTCAGACTTGATGGTCAAGGTTGGGCCTTCTCAAATGGAGTTAACAATAGAACTTTCTCAAATTTGAGTAGGTCCCAAGAATCACTTCTGTGCTTATTTTCACCTATAGTCACTGAACAAAGACATAGATGCTAGAACACAATGAGGACTAGTCCCTGCAGGGACAAGTGCCTAGAGAGAATATGAAAGGAGTCACTGCCCCTAAGAAAGCAACCCAGTTCTAACAACTCTAATCTGCTTTATATATTGGGGTTTCACATGAAATTTTTCTTGAAAATTATATTATGCTCCTAAAAAATGAAAAAGAAAACAAGTTTGGAAACCATCAAGATAGACTGTCTCCTTACTTTTAGGCAAAAATCTAAACAATCCTATACAGAAGTTTAAAGATGTAGAAAAGCGATATTCTACCTACCTGAGCTCAGGGCAGTGAACAGGAGAAATAAGTAGCCTTAGAGTCCAAGAGACATAGGGTCAGCCCTTAGCTCTGCAGTGATGAGCTGTGTGACCTTAAGCAAGTAACTCAACCTCTCTGTGTATAGAGTGGGGATCAGTGTATTTCACTCATAGGAGGTGCTAAGTGTGAAATGGGATCTCATGAGTAGAAAATTCCTCAGCTTTGCAGGCCACAGAGCATGTTCAACGGAGTGCATCTTCTCTGAGCTTTCCGTCCCCCTCAACGTACTCTCCCTGGTAAAAAGACCTTTTCTACCCCATGGTGAAAAACTCATTTGCTCTGATTTGAGCCCCAGCAAAGATAAAGGATGCCGGATGTCACTGGGGAAGTCTTTGTAGAAAATTCTTTGGCTACTTGTTTATTTTCTCTTCCTTCCATGTGGCGCCATCATAAGGACTTGAGCTTTTGTCTGCATATTTAGTGCTATATCCCCCAGTGACCTTCAGAATAGTGCTTAGTACCTAACAAAATATTTGTTGAATGACAGGAAATTCCTGTAGACTGTGAGCAAACTCCCCAGCTTTTTCTTTTCTGGTTTACAGTGTTCTATCACTTCACTGTTTTCCATAAAGAACTTTTATTCCAATGTTTATTCCAATTTTAATCATGCTTTTCATAGTATTTGACAACTGTGGCAATTAGAATGCAGAATACTTAAAGTGAGACAAAACTGTTTTCTCTCCTGAATGGTGATACACAGAAATAAGCTTGACTCTTAGGTTTTTAGTTTAACTTGCTCACTGCTTAAAACCAACACCCTAAATGCTATTCTTAGTACAGGGAGTGAGATGTTACATCTGTAATTCAAAGAGGGTATAAATGAAATTTCAACCAGAATGACAGGATTTGCAAAGTTGATGTGTAAATAATTGTGGTGAATAGCATATACCATATATGTTTATAGAACTACTATAAAATAAAGGACTTTAATAAAAAGTTTTAAAAGGAATCAAGAAGAGTATGACTAATTTCCTAAAGTACTTTAAATTATTTTTACGAAACCATGAAATAAGTATAGAACTCCATTATTCATACTATAGGAACGATGGCAAAATAAAATTCTTTCAAATAAAGCAAGGAAGATACGTAAGTCAAACACTAATTTTGGCATCGAGAGGAGTGTCTTTGTTAAGACTCATGAAAAGGATAAATATAGAACAACATAAGAAGAAACAAAAGGCTTTTTATTGGAAACTTTTTAAATGGCATCCAAATTACTGAGGATTTTTCTGTTTGCATATAGACTGTGATAAGTAGATGCTTACTTAAAAGTGAGACCTGGAAGATACTTCAGGCAAAGTGTTTCTAGAGCCCTGGAAACTCAACAGTGATGTGCCCAAGTGGAACTAAAGAGAAACCTTAAAGTTACCCTCACGGTTTGCTTTACAAGTCGAGGGTCAAAAAGCAAAGCTGGCTATGCTACTATGAAGTAGTCACCTTAATACTACACCAACCCTGCTCTTCTGCCATAGATGAATGGTATTATCTCACACAGAGAGATTTGCCTGTTTACTTATGTGGGATAGTGAATGCTAAACTTGCACAGTGTACTGACACCCAAAAAAACAGTACTGACTTGAAACCTAGGACAGTGCTACTTAAAGCCTTTGGCATGTTGGCCATTTCAGCTTCCTGCGTAAGAGTACCCTGAACCAAGTGTCTTTCTCTCTTGATACACCCAGTAAGAGGATAACACTTTCAGAGCTTGAAAACACAAAGAAGAATGTGGAGAGTAGCAACTAAAAGCAGTGATAAAGCTTCTTTCTCAGAGCATCAGAAAGCTGAGGCAATAAGGTCAAGTGGCACAGTTCAAGGGATAAGCTTAAATAAAGGAACTTTCCTCTGGGGTTGGATTTCTCATACAGCTCTGTCTTTAAACTCAGAGTTTGAAGGAAAGATGGTTAATGTTATTTTTAAAAATCACTGATATACAGGCTTTTTATCCCATGTTCCAGAAAGGAAAAAAAGAAAAGATAAGGTGATAGAAGGGAAGGAAAGATACAGGAACAGACAGAAAAGAAAAAGATAAATAAGAGGGCACAGAAAAGGAAAAAAAAAAAAAGAGGAAGAAAAAAAGGACAGAAAGCCAGTCTTTTTATTATCTAATCTCAAAAGTTTCAGCCTGTACTCTTTGCATATTTTAGCCATCAGAAATGAGTAACCAGATCCAGACCAAACTCCAGGAAGGGAGATTACCTGATAGCATGGATAAAAGGGGGCAGGGATCAAGGGAGTCAACCATAGCGCTTTTAACTGAAGAGTAAGACACAGAAAAATATAGATTATGAAGCATCTGTATATAATAGGAGCTTCATTTAAAAAGAAATAGTAGTAAACTACAGCTTCTGGTAAGAATCTTACTTAAAAGTCATAGATGTGTACCGCCCAAAGAAGGCTTGATAAACCTTAAGGTAGTTAATTAACATCTAAAAACATAAACTGTCTAATCATCAAGATAGCTTTGGGTGGATGTTTCTGCTAATGGGATAGAGCCTTCTAAAATGTTTACTTGCCCTTATGAGAACTAGAAAAATCATAGGGTAAGAGCAGGTGTTCCTAGTTGCTAGGAGAGCAAAATCCCAATAGAGATTAGTCATTTTGAAGGTGATACTTAATAATAGCATTTATTTTTAACTGTAGTATTAGTGAAAACAATCAGGCAGGCAGTGTTGAGATCAGAGGCTAAATGCAGCACTTGTATTTTTCTGAAGTAACATAAAAGAAAACTTCATTTGTGATGAAGGGAAATCACTCCTGAATTGTAATTCTCCGATGGTTCTAGGCTTCTACTATGAGTTTGCACAAAGTCTGTGATTCTATGTATGAAACAATACTTATTCCTGGGATCAACCTGTGTTATTACAATGTTTATCATATATTGAGGTGATCGGCCTACATGTCAGTTTCCCTAAAACATACCTTTTGAGTGCAGAGTCCTTGCATTAGTTTCTTTACATCCTCCACTCCTAGCACAGTGCCTGCAAATAGGAGACACTCAAGAAATATTTACTAAATGTTGTTGAATAGTCTGTTTCTTTCCCTTTGAAAAACAATTCAAAATAGGATATTTAGAATTCAAGATTTAGTAGGACATTATCATTTTTAGTATAGAGGCTGGGGATTTAGCTGAGTGGCACAGCACCTGCCTGGCAAGTGAGAGGTCATGAGTTCGATTCCCGGTACTGGAAAAAAAACAAAAGATAGTTTGGACATTTTTAGTACATCAGGTGTGACTCAGTAATTTTTTAAAATGGTAATTCAAAGATCTCAAAATGGATCAGTCATAAAAATCTAATTTTTACAATCTTACTTAAAATAGTTTTATAATAAGATTCTACAGGAAATGAATAATTATACATTAAATGATCAAAGTCCTTACATATTTTCCCTTTTCCTCTAAAAGAATTGGTAATCATGGATATATAAAAATAGACTTCTTTGAATGTAGATATTGCACATAGATGAAGTATGCTGATAAGGAATTAAAAAGGCAACCAATGTGATTTTTTCCTAAGATGAGAAGTACTCTGAACCACAGGAGAGTTTCATGTTTCTTCTAGAATGCTGGGCTACTCCTTACTGACTTCCTGATTCTCGTCAGTGAGTTCATACCCCTTGATTTCATTGCCCATCTGCTAGCAGGTGGTGTGCTCCAAGCTGGAGCCACGGTCTCTTCTCAGCAAAGTGGCACAGAATGGTGCATTTAAACTGCTCCCTCATTCCCGTCCCTATGTCCCTCCTTTATCCTTCCTCTTTTGTTGTTTTTTAATCTTTATCCTCCCCTACTTTGCTTGTCTCCTCAGACACTTTGTGCTGGTTGACCGCTATCTCCTTCTTTTTTCTCTCTTCACTCCCCATCCATACTCACCATCCGCTCCATTTTACTTTATTTTTTTTGTCTTTTTGAGACAGGGTCTCGCTATGCAGCTCAGACTGGCCTTGAGCTCACTTTGTAGCCCAGGCTGGTCTCAAACTCGCAGCTATCCTCCTGCCTCAGCCTCCCAAATGCTGGGATTACAGGCGTGTGCCACCACGCCCGGCTCTGCTCCATTTTAAAATACACTTTTCGGGGCTGGGGATTTAGCTCAGCGGCAAAAGCGCCTGCCTGGCAAGCGCAAGGTCGTGAGTTCGGTTCCCGGTACCGGAGAAAAACCAAAAAAAATAAAAAAATAAAAAAATAAAATAAAATAAAATACACTTTTCTTTTTACTTAGTCATAGAATCTTTTTTTCTTGCTCATCCTACTCTTATCCTCAGCCGGCCATGCTAATTTTTGAAAGTTTGTACTTAAATGATCATGTAGTGAGATGCACGCAAGAGGAGGGCAGATGGGACAAAGAGTGTCTTTAGTGTTTATTCCAATTTCATAGCCCAGGTGGCCTCAAACTCATAATCCGATTGCCTCAGTCTCCTAAGCATTAGGATTACAGATGCTACCACATCTGGCTCTGTTTTCTCCTTTCAACAGTTCCAGCATCTGCTGTAAAGAAAGCTTGCCTTTTTTGCTCTCTACCTCCCAGGATGTTCTCAGTCTTTATTCCACCCCTTTCCTAAATAGCATTATTCTGATTTGGTGAAGCTAAAGACAGTACATAGAGAGCATCAGAGCACTTAGCAAAATGAACTGAACTGAGAGAAATGACTGTAGTACTTATGCCCTTAGAGAAGAGTCACCAGGTTAGAGTAAAAAAGCCAGGCAAGAAAAGCCAAGAGGATCAACTGAATTGGACCTGTTGCAACTCACAAGAGGCAAAGCCATCACATTTCAGTTACCGGTCTAGAACCAATGTAGTCCAGAGATGACCTCCACCAAGACAGGTCCCATGGGGCACAGAACACATCAATACACGGGGGTACACACTGGAGCCGTACATGAAGTATAAACAAGGAGCCATTTTCTGTCTCATTACTTTAATCATTTTGTCAAAATAATCTGAGTATGTGTACATAAATACTTTGGTTTATTAAAAGAATATTAGCATAAAAGTCCCTGAAACACATCAAGATTGACTTGAAATGTATGCCATGCAATTATTCATCAAATTACCAATGACTTGGCTTTTCATCCTTGATATCTGGGGCATGTGATATATATATATATATATGTATATATGTTTTTTTTTCAGATTCTCCCTCTCTGATGCCTAGTTTTCTGTCAGTTACTGCTCCTGTATATAAACTCCAGACTGTAAGGGGTGCACACTGGGAGGTGAATTGGCTCTTTAAGTCCTAGGGTGCCAATTAGAATGATAGCAAGTGGAACTAGAAGGCCCCTAGAGCATAATCTCTCCAACCCCTCATTTTGCACTTAAAATGACAGAATCTCAAAGGGGTTGTGTCTCGCACAGGTACAGCTGGTTCTGCTACTACTACTGTCCCCTCAGGCAAATCCTTCAGTGGGTCTGGACCTTGGCTGCTCCCTCTGTAAAGGGACTGGAGAAATCACAGCCAGCGTTTTCGAGGTGCTTCCCACATGCCAGGCACTACACTAAGTACTTAAGTGTCTTATCTCACTCTTTCAATATCTCATAAATTATGCATGTTTACCATCAATTAAAGATGAGACTATCAAAACAGAAAGCTCAAATAATTTTTTCCCAAGATCAGACACCTAGGAAATGTTGCAAAGCTGATATAGGAACTTGGGAGTATTTGCCTCCAAAATTTTTAAATTTCAATCCTCAAATCCTTTCCAAGAAACCTCCATCATAAAAGAAAAATGTACAGCTAGTTTTCCAAATTCCTTACATCGCCAAGAGTCTACAGTAGAATTAGCAAACTATGACCATGGGCCAAATCCAGTCACTCGTTTGTTTATGTATTGTCTGTGGCTGCTTTTGCACTCCAACAGCAGGGTTGAACAGTGGCAACAAAGACTTCCCGGCCTGCAGAACTTGACATATTTATTCTCTGCCCCTGCACAGAAAATGTTTCCAGAGCCCTGGTCTACAGCCATGGCAATTTAGAGCATCTTGTAATGGCACAGCACTTTACAACGTACAAAGCACCTTGATATACATCATCACATTTAATCCTGATTTTAGGGAACCTCATGCATTATGAAGGAAGCTAAAACTCAAGAGTTTATATCCAATTTTTGTAATTAAAGACACAAGAGCATAACGTGGCAGAGCCACATATTCAGGTTGTGATTTCAAACTGCACTCATATGCATTCTATCTTGTGCTACATAATTAATAAACACATGGTTAGATCTAAATGGACTTAATACTAGAAGAACACTGGCAACAGATGTGAATTTTACAATATAGATTTACCAAAACAACAACAAATGTGTTCAAAGAAGGTACAGATCCTTCTTCCTGCTCTGCAAATTCAAGTTTAATCTAAATAATAATTATGATTCTTGAAATAGGGCTTTAAGGACTTACTTGAAATATACAATATGAGGCACCTTTTTTATTTCAGATTTATTCTGTAACACACCTTGAGATTTCATTTCAGACATAAAATTGGGTATGAGGGCACCCTGAAATCACTGCAAGAAGGGATACTGCATTTGTAAACTTAATGTTTGGTCTGATATATATCATACATAAAAAGTATGATGTATCATAGAGGTAATATGATATATATGTTATTTAATATGATAAATATATCATATGTCTATAGAGAAACATATAGATATCTGGATACCCACTATTAGAGATCTTCACTTATTTTCTAAAATGAGAGAATCAAAGCACCTAGTTTTAAGTGAACTTTTCAAGTATGTACACATTGTATGTGCACAGAGGTAAAATTTGCTTTCTATGACTCAGTTAATTGCACTAATCAAATACAAAATTACTTCTTATTTAACGCTGTATAAAACTAATTAATCTTGGACCCTGATCTTTATGATTAACACTAGTCACTGAGAGTCCTTATTTGGACAGAGAACTCTGATCATTTCATGCTTTAAATCAAATAGCTTTTTAATGATTGACTTATGGTGTGTATCACTGAAAATGCCACTTTGTCCAAATGGGTTGTGCCAACTGTTTTATCGAAGTCACCATTCACCTTTGGCAGTAGTGGACTGTAAGAGCCCTGAAGAGAAAGACATTGCCTTATTCATTTTCATATCTTCCCCACAGCCCTAAGTCTAGTGTTTGGGACTGTTTGGCTCCCTGCTGATACCTGTTGAATATGCTGGTCACTCAACAACCTATAAAGATAAAGTATTTATTCCCAAGCTGGATCCCACTGCAGTCTCAAGGACAGGAGAAATGTGAAGATCTGCTCTCCAGCTCTACCGACTAGCAGGGGAAACTCCTGGAACCAAGTGAGCCTGGCAGAGTTAGCCTTTAACAAAGGACAGAGCAAGATAATTGTAGGCACTAGGTTTAGTTCCATTCCCTAGGATGTAAACACTGAAAAACTGACAGAAACAAAAACTGCCCTGACACCATAAACTCTTCTCCTTTTGCCCGGCTCCACCATGCAGTACATCTCCTTCACTGCTCCGCACAGGCGAAGCCAGCACCTCTGAAGGGCTGACATTCCAGTTGGAAATCTGGGTCTAGTTAAGACATGAAATAAATAATTTTGTACACAGTGACACTACGGCTTTCTTCTCTTTTCTTTATAAACACACATTGCTTTGCTGGGAAGAGGGGGAGAAGAAGGCTGCTTGTGCTTTATTTTCACATTTGTACTTTTAATGTTTTTTTTTTAAATTCAGGCTATAGGGAAAATATAAAGACAGAAGAAATAAATTAGGAGAGGGTTATTCACATTGTAAAGGGATTTTCCATAGGGCTCCATTAAATACTGAACTCCCTTAGGGCACTGGACTCGGGATGTAATTTAGATGCAGCTTTTCAGGAGTATATTTGTTGTATAAATTGAGGTGCATCCATACATTCATCTTAATTCTCTTCCAAGGACAATCCAGCACTTGTTTCCATTTATAGGGTGCAAACAATCCTTGTTAATAAACTGAGTTCCTCACCTTTCCCTGGAGCAGAGGCTTTAAGGAATCAAACCAACAAAGAAAAAGGCTCACTTGTGGACACAGCCCTACCACTGTCTCACACCAACGCTCTTTCTAAACACCAGGGTTTGCTCCAGCTTGGTCCACGCAAATGTGACCTGGGAGCGGTGTGTATGAGATCTGGAGTCTGCACAGGCTACAAATGTGGCTCGTGGCAGAGGAAATTCAACGAAACTTTCCCACAGGCTTTTCGTAAAAGCCTTTCCCTAAGCTACCTCTTCACATCTGTACGGGGTAAGGAAGAGCCCCCTTCTTCACTCAAATGCTCATCTACAACAGAGGGAGCACAACTGCTAGTTATGCTAAAGATCATGAGAACCCAGGATCCTTGCCACCCCATCCTTGTGCTAATTAATATTAATCGGTAAATCACCTTAATCCCAGAGAGCAAAAATAGGCGACTGGAGAATTTAGTCCCATGAATTGGCGGCAGTCAAGGATACGCCCAGCAGAGAATCAAAATGGTCACATTCTAGGTGGCTTCACCGCTCAAACCAGTTGGCCAAGTTGCGAATGCTCTTGGACCGATCCCCAGCAGTCTGCACTGCCTGGCAGGCCCGACACCAAGGCTCGTCCCAGAACGAGGTGATGTGCACCGCGTACCTCCGGCGCCAGTGGAAGTAGCGGCGGTAGACAGCTAGGTTTCGATCTAGGAAAAGCAGGTAGGCGGCCAGGGAGGAGGCACTGGGGAAGTCGTCCACGTGGATGAAGGAGTCACGGGGCACAAAACGCTCATAGTTGGCACGATCTGGGCCTAGAACCACCGGCACCGCCCCAGCCAGCAACGCGTTGCGCCAGAGCTTTTCGGTAATATAATCCAGGTGCTGCGAGTTCTCGAAAGCCAGGTAGAATTTGTAGCGGGCCACTGTGTGCAGGAGCCCGCTGTTAGGCACCGGACGCCCAGGCCCGCTCCGGCCGAACACGTCAACGGGCAGGTGCTGGCTCAGCTGGTGGTAGTAGCGGACCCTGGCGTGGCGCTCATCCCAGTGGCTCACCACCCAGGCCACCAGGCCCCTCTTCCGGGCCAGCGGCGGGACCAGGCCCATGGGCTGGTCGCCGGGGTGTTTCCTGGGGTAAAGGTAACCGTAAGGCACGAAGACGTCGGAGTCCGCCCGGTACGACAGCGTCCAGTTGAAGAGGTTCCCTGCCAGGGCCCGCAGCCCCGGAGAGTGGGAGGGCGACTCGAAGTTCATCCACACCCAGCGCTGGCCCGGGGGCCGGGGGCCGGGCATCGCCGCCCCCTCCGGGCCGTCCAGCGCGCGCAGCCGCAGCTCCTCCGCCGAGCGCACG
>NW_004955605.1:399533-410588 GCF_000276665.1 Chinchilla lanigera
GGCGCGCGTGGGCACGGTCTCGTGGTCTGCGGAAACCCGCCGGCCGTGGGTCCGCCCTCGCGGCCCGGCCCGCGGAGGGCGCGTGGTGTGAGAGCTGTGGACGTGACCGGCCGGGACAGCGGCCCCTGTGCCTGCCCGGGACCTGCGGCGGAAGGTCGTCCGCGTGACCGAAGCTGGCGGCTCGGCACGGTCCTCTCCCCACTGCGCGCACAGCGTTTGTGCCTGCTGCTGACGGTCTTGGTTCCTGAGGACTCCAAACCAGTTAAAGGATGGCCTCCAGGCCCCGACTTGAAGGGACTTCCTTCCTGCTCAACGAGCTGAGGGAATCGAGAGACCATTTCTGCTCCCGCGAAGGTTAGGCAGAACGCTTCAAACTTTAGAATGATGACCAAGGTAACCCTCACTGAACCAAAGTTTAGGCTACCCTTTACGCTGTGGCTGTCGCAGTGGCCTTCTCAGGGTTATCCGCAAGGCAGCAACCAGGCAGCTACATCGGAAGTCACATGTTACCTTCTATTACATACATGTAATTCTACGTAGAGCTGGGGCAGGGCCGCTGACCTAAGGAGAGGAGAAAGTTTCAAGAAAAATCTGAGCAGCTCGCGGTGTGCGTCCTGGAATCCCTGCCTACAGTGTGACATAGATGACAGATGGAGAAATAGAGCTGGGAAGGGAACTATCCCAAGTGTTTTCGACCTAATTGATGCAGAAGATAAACAGGTTTACCATTTGGATTTATTTTTACTTATATTTGTTTTATTTTTAAATTTCTAACATACATAAAAATAGCACATACTTGCGTACCATGTGATGTTTTGGTACAGGTATATATTACATAATGTTCAAATCAGGGTAAACTATCTCCTTGAACATTTATCATTTCTTTATGGTGAAAACATTCAGAATATTTCCTTCTAGCTCTAAAAATATATGTATGTATACATATAAATATAGACCATTTAGATTTATTATCAAAACATTTCTATTGACAATGAAGAGTATAAACACTTCTATAAAAGTCATTTCAGGTGGCTCCACGTAGCAGCCCTCAGGCAAATTGAGTGCTCTGGCTGTACCCACCAAGTAGTAACTTTTTCTCCTACACAGAAAACCCTTTATAATGTCTCTGTTTTGGTTTGGTTTGGTTTGAAAAATAGAAATTCAGATTTTTAAATTAAAAACTAGATATTTCAGAGAATTTTAATTCTGCTATTTTTAATTTCTTGTTGGTACCGGGAATCAAACTCAGGGCCTTGCACCTGCCAGGCAGGCACTGTGCTGCCAACCTATATCCCTAGCCCTATTTTTAATTTTTTTAAAAAGCCACAAAAGCAAAAATAACTTGTTTCAATCCCCAAAAGAATTATTGGCTTTCCTTTCTATGCAATGCAAAAAATCTGTACATTTATGCACATATTGCTCCCCTACGTCAGTTAAGGAAGTCACCAGAGCCAAAGCCGAAGATTGTGTCCAGATATGGTAGGTAGCCCTCTGGTATATGTTAACCTGCTCTTTTACCTGCTTTCCTCCCCCACTCCTAATATTCCCTTAAGTCTTCCAGATAGTCCAATGAAATCAACTTTTTACATGGAAAATGCCTTCCATCTCATGAATATCAATTCTCATTGTATCCACTTATCTTGTTAGGGTTCAGGACCACAAACTGCCCCTACTTAAGTCCTCTCTTGGTTTCAGGGCAGGGACACTGGGAAGAAGGGTGTGCCTGGGTTGATGGAAACCATTCACAGTTTCTCCACAAAGCACTGACTGAAGGTCCTACATAGTGATTTAGTCGCTGAGCAATTAATCTTTTTGAAAGAGTCAGGGTGAGGAGAAAGAGGAGGAGAGGAGTTCTGGTAAAGTAATGATTCCAGCATTTATTCAGTGAATAAACTGGGAAACTGAGATGAAAATTATTTTGACCTTCAGAAATCCGTGAGGGAGAAAAAAAGACGGGGGAAGGGAAGGGATCAAGGAAGACTAAGAAGATAGCCCCTGAAATAATTAGGAATAATTAAAATGGGACAGGAAGAAGACTGAGTTGTTCATCTGAACAGAAGGAGCAGCACTGCAAAGGCTAGGACAGTAGGTTAGGAATTACTAGAGTATACTTTGGCTAAGGAAATGGAACTTCATCCTGAAAGTTGCCAAGTGTCCTTGGAAGGTTTAGTAAAGCAAGAGGGCAATATGATGAGATTCACACTTTTAAATAAAATTTGATTTTTATCATGTGTAAGGTGGTGCTGTACTGGGGACAGGAGAAGGGCTTCTGACATACTGGTCATATTTATTATGGTAGGCACTGGTTAATGGGTGTGATTTATTAAGGAAACTCATCAAGTTACATGCTTATATATGTACTTTTCTGTGTGTATATTATACATCCTTCAGTAAAAAATTTCTAAGAAAAAAATCATTCTGTCATTAGTAAAAGGTGAAGTGAGTAAAACCAGAATTAAGAGTGGGCACATATAGTTCACTTGGAAAACAACTACTATATTCAGATGTGAAATGAAAAGAAGTTGAAGCTATGAGGATGAGGAAGTAAATTAAAGAAGAATAAATCTAGAGGGATGTAGGAGCCTTACTGGGCACCCACATACGCTCATCCAGGGTCCTTTGCATGGTCCTCCTGAGTGCTTTCAAACATATACATATTTCAAAATATCATGGGTCAGGGATTGTAATTCTTTTATTCACGACTCCATCCATAGCACTGAACAAGGCGTCTGATAGTAGTATGCATCATCTTGATATGGCAAGCAAGTTCAACGAGACAAGCACTCACAAGAAAACTGAAAAGGCAGGAACAAACAAAGCTTTATTGAGCCGGCTGACAGACTGTCTCTAACCAGGAGCCAGAGAAGATGTCCACGCTGATCTGGGTCTCACCTTGGGTTTAAGTACATTTTTTGGTTTGCATCGTAACCATTACCTCATTTTTTGGAATCTCACAAGAATACCACACAATTATCACAAAGTCTACTTCTCCCAGAAACTCAGCCAGCCAGATTTCAGATGACCATTACAGTTTAACTTTTAGCCTACTTCCCAGTCTGTCCTGTTTGTTCTGTTCCCATTTTATGGCTCTGCTCTCCTTTAAGTGGGTTGATAGCTAACCAAGGGGAGGGGGTGGAAAGTAAGGTCAACTACAGCTTAAGTGAACTTAAGTGACTTCTCTTAATATGGAGTTAAAAAAAAGAAAATGGAGTCTCTCTTGCCCTATGAATCTCAATGAATACTCACTGAATAAATGAATGCTCTTGATGTATTGCTGAGTCAGAATCTGCTCCCCAGTAGAAGATGGGTAGGTGTACAGAGATCTTGGCTAGATAAATGCCTCACTCTGAATTTAAGATTTCCTGTAACTATCAAGCACAGTGGGGCACATCTGTAATCCTAGCACCTGTGAGGTAGAGATAAGAAGATTATAAATTCAAGGCCAATCTAGTCCACATAGGAAGTTTGAGACCAGCTGTACTGCATAGTGAGACTCGGTCTCAAAAAAGAAAAAAATCACAATAGAACTCTTGTGGCAAGCATCAGACTCTTCATCAAAGTTGGTGGTTGTTTTGGGCCTACCCTGGACCAGGAGCTCATTCTTCAAGCAATCACTATAGTCTAGGATGTGGCTGCTTTTTCAATGTTCCTCTGGAGGCAGGGGTAAAATCAGCCCATATAATCCTCAAGGAACAAAAAAGGAAAGCAGATAATCCTGCAAAGAAAAAAGTGAGGTGTTGCTACTTAAAGAAGAGGGAAGGGATATGGGCCAGGCAATAATATATCTATTATCCATACATAAGGAATTGCTGCTTGCTTGCTTGCTTCTTTCTTTCTTTCTTTCTTTCTTTCTTTTGGTACAGGGAATCAAACTCACAACCTCATGCTTGCCAGGCAAGTGCTGTGCCACTGAGCTATCCCCAGTGGCTGGACTAAATGAATTCTGAATCACTTTAGAAATATAAACATCCCATGATTCATTCTAATTTAATATCAATAAGTGATTGATTTGTGCATTTAAAATCTCCTCAGTTCCCAAAAAACATTGTACAGAAGGACTTTATGCTGTTTGTTGTAAGCATAAAGCAAGGGCAGGTATAAGGAAGGGATTTTGCATTCTGAGGATTGCTCCAGTAGTGCAAAATCTCCATAACTCAAGGCTCAATTTGTCAAGGAGAATAAACAATCAATTCACAGTGTGCCAGGGTAACCCACTCAGTTTCAAACCTTTACATAGGACAGAAATTTGTGGGAACAAGAACCCAGCCAATTCTGGTACCTACAGTTCAACCTTATTCTTTGTTTTTCCCCAGGGAAATAGTTCATTTGCTAGCATACTGGGTTCATTTTAATCTTACCCTAGGCTACTCATCAGAGAGTGAACTGGTATATTCTGATTACCTCAATTTCCAGCCAGAACAAATCTCTGTCAGCCTGAGCACTGTGAGAGCCAGGCTACCTCCAAGGGGGCCATTTTTAGTTGGATCTGAGGTTTCTGTGACTGAACACTGACCTGCTAAGTATATTTTCAATTCCCACACCCCCCACTGGGGAGAGATAAAGGTGGTTCAAAGTCCTTCTTATTATATACTTCGTGAGAAATGTTGAGAAGCCAGTGAACAAGTGTGGTTTGAAAAGCAAATAGGTAAGGGTTGCTTCCTTTGTCAGGCACAGTTTTTTAACTATATAGTTGAGCAAATGAGTATGGTAAGAATAGTTAAAAATTATTAAGAAATGTGTAAGATAATAGCAACCCACAATTTATTGTCCAAGGCCTTGCTAAATCCTTAAAGAAAAAAAAAAAAACCCTAACACAAATTCATAAGATCCTTTTTTGGTACTCAAATGAAATAATTTACTGGCCCTAAAAGAAATCATCATAGTCAATGTGAGAACTATTATATTTACTTTAGGGTGTTACACTTCGTGTGCTCATATTCTTCCTGTACATTTACTTGATGACACAGGCAGTTGATAAAGTTTAGATGTGAAAGTGTACATAGTAAAATTTTGGTTAAAGTTAGAGATATTTGCATGATATTTTAAATATTTCAAGGGTTTAACTCCTATTTTATCTTTTTTACTGTTTTTGTTTTGTTTTTTTGAGACAGGGTCTCACAGTGCAGTTCAGGCTGGTCTCGAACTTGTAATGATCCTCCTGTCTCAGCCTCCCAAGTGCTGGGATTACAGGCATGTACCACCACATCCGGCTTAACTTCTTTAAAAAAAAATAAATAAATAAACTAACTTTTCCTAAAATGGGCTGTTCACAGTCACATTTAAAAGTTACAGGATGCAAGACTTAACCAAAAGAAAATTATTCTGACATTGAGATAAACATGTAAATATCACAGTAAGGGCCTGGCACATGCCTAATGAGTATTTATAAAATAAATTAAAAGATAAATGACAGAATATTCTTATTACTTTTATATTTCATAGGGCATTGGTGAAGCAGTTTAATTTCTGCACTCATGAAGATCATGGTAGGGACTTTGAACTATAAAATGATGACTAAGATTAATATATCATCCAGATGTAGGGTAAGAATGATAAGTATCACCTTGGCCTTTCTATATCTAATTCAGGTTTACCAGCATTATCTCATTGCTCCATCCAAGTCTACTTGAGTCTTTAGTCAAATGAGCGAGCAAAAGCTCCGTACAGACTCAAACGAACCTGGACTGTGCTTGCTGTTATGCCCCATGTCAGAGCTTGGCTAAGCCTGACTCAGAGCCACCAGGCAGAGGGGCAGGCATCTCTGCACCTACAAGATCAGCTTCTGATTTTCTTCTCCCTCCCTCTGTCTGACCCCATTTCTCACATAGATCCAGGCACACTTCAAGAAAAAAATGGGGAAGTAATTTGGCCTTAGTCAATACATCCCTCCCAAGCAGCCAGTCAGAATAGAACAGTGAATCTGACTGGGTTTCATCACACCCCTTCCTGTGATCCTTCCTTTAGAAAGGGACTGGGGGACTTATAAGTATTAAGAAATTCTTGTTGGATCAAAGTGAACAAAGTTAGGGGCGTATAAATGATTCTTGATAAGTATGAAGGTGGAAGGGTAAATGCATGTTTCTTGTAAGACAAGGATTTTTTAAAAACCAATGTAATGGGACAACCAAATTCTGTCATTCCAGGTCCAGTTTTCCTTGGCCAAATAAACCACAGCCCAGAGGTACTGAACAATTTATAAGGGTGAAATCACATGAATAATGCTGGATATGACAGTATTTTCAACCACTCCCAAAAGAACCTTTGGTTTGTGTGTAATCTTTGTTGCTTAGTGGAATTCAACATACTGCTGGTCTACTTCTGGCAGCACCACTGAGAATTACTTAAAAAGAAAGCTGCTTTCTGGAGTGAGCTCACTGTTCAGACTGAATTGCTTAGGTCATCTGAGGTGGCAGGGAAATAGCAGTAACTCTTCCATGAAAAATGTAGATGCAGTCTGACCACCCGTTTAGAAAACCCACCATTGCTCACTTCCACTACTAAACAACATTCTCCTTTGTGGAGAAAGCTCTCCCGCCTCCCATTTCCCAATGCATAGTTTGGGAAGTACCAATGATCCTAGAAGCTAAGAGTTTGTCATGATGATCTTAGAACTTTCTGTGTTCCTTTAAAAGATACAATTCTTTAGATTCTCTTTACTTTTACATATTACAGCATGACTTCTTTGTTGTTATCAGGCTTGCAGAGCTATTTCTGAAGTGTTTCCTAGCCAAACAGCATTGAGACTTGTGCTATATTAAAATTTGTGGAGCTATGCTAGGTTTAGCTCTTGTTTGGTTTCACAACCTGTAAAAGCTATAAATTTCGCCAGTTAAATGATAGGCACATGGATTGTAACTACGCAAACAGATGAAGATCTCTGCCCTGTAGGACTTGCCAGCTATCATACTTACCACATGCAATTAAATTATAGCTGCAGAACAATTGCAGGCCTGAGTTCAAAGGTTGACATCAAGTCGAAAGCTAGCTGTGAGCATGTTTACCCTGCAGTAACCGGGCCCACCTGTCTTTTGAGGTGACATTTTCTTGATTGCCTTGCCACTTTATCCTTTGTTACTCTGTAATGACCAAGTGTTATTGTTAGAGCAAGTATCTTTTAGGCATCTGTCTGCAACCTTCTCATTTTCCTTTACCATTTGTAAGGTAAGGTTTTTCAGATAGTCAAGTAAAAATGTGATGTCAAAGGGAAGCAAGTTTCACTTGTGGGAGGGAGGTAGACATGAGTTGTCCACCCAGTAGTTGCCACCTTCTCCGCGTTACTTATGGAGGTGGAGAGTGCAATTGTAAACCAGAAGGAAGCTCTTTAGCCCACACACGTGCTCCAAGCAAGGACTATGATTAAGCCAGATAAAACTAAAGGCAGCTGTATTACTAAGGCGTCTCTCAGTTGCAAAACATACCACTAATATGGAAAACCACAGTTAACAAACCCTGTTCATGTAAACAGAAGTTTAATCAGCATTTTAGTCTCTTGCTTTAACATTTTATTTTATTCTAGTAAGAACCCTTAACATGAGATTTCCCCTTGAAACAGATTTTTAAGTGTATAATACAATATTACCATTTATAGGCACAAGGCTCAACAGCTATTCAGAACATGTACATCCTACATCACCAAAATTTTGGACCTGTTAATTAGTAATTCTTCTTTCCTAGTGCTCTCTCAGAGCCCATGGCAACTGCCATCCCTCTGTCTGGTTCTATGTGTTTAGTCAGCTATTTTGAATTTTTAATATATATGGAATCAGGTAGCTTTTGTCTTCCTGTGACTGGGCTTATTTCACTTAGTACTATGTCCTCCAACGTCATCCCCGTTACCCCCAATATACTGTTTCTCTCTGTCCCTCCCTCCCTCCCTCCCTCCCTCCATCTCTCTCTATGTGTGAGTGTGTGTGTGTGTGAGTGTGTGTGTGTGTGTGTGTGTCTAGACAGGAGTATAAATCTGGCTGGAACATTGTGGGAACTAAGGAGGTTGGAATTCTTAAAATGGACAACGTTGACTCTGAATTTGATTACCCTATTTTCATTCAAAGTCCTTCTGATTTATTCCTTCCAGAATATAAACATATGAGGAAAATCTAAAGGGTTTCCTTTTTGTTGTATGGGTATGAAAAGGTGGAAATATCCTTTAAAATTTGATGGCTTACACTGTGTAAATCAGATTGAAGATTCCTCCGAAAACTAGGTTTAGAGGTCCCATTCAACCCAGCTATCCCCCTGCTGGGTATTTTCCCAGAAGATCTAAAAACATCATATCACAGTGATATATGTGCACCTATGTTCATAGCAGCACAATTTGTAATTGCTAAAATGAAGAAGCAACCCAAATGTCCATCCACCGAGGATTGGATAAGAAAATTATGGTACTTTTATAGAATGGAATATTACTCAGCTATAAAGAAAGATAAACTCGAGGCCTTTATATTTAAATGGTCACAACTAGAGACCATACTCATAAGTGAAATAAATCAAACATACATGTGCAAGCACCGCATTGTTTCGCTAGTGTAAATCTTGAAAGAGTTAATTCAAACTCGGAGGTATGATAGACACTGTGAAATGGTAGGAAACTGCTGAAGAGTAAAGGGCAACTGGGATGTGGGAAAAGAGGAGGGAAAGAAGGAGAAATTTTGTATGTATGTATATACATGACAGTTAACATGGTTGTTCTTCTGTCTTCTATTTCTATGCTGAAAGAAACTGTCAATGAGTCTTGGGTTGACCAGTATTGCATGTCTATATCTGTTTTCATGAGAAGCCACTTTGAAGATATCAATATGTAAAACAACAACCATTGTTAATTCCCTACCACTTTGTTTGTAACTCTGTATTGTCTGTACTGTGCTTGTGATATGTTGTAAAATGTTGTATGTCTGTTAATGTTTCCCTCCTTTTATCTTTAAAATAAAAAAAAAATTTGATGGTTTAGACGAGCATATATTACATAGGCAAAAGATCATAATGGATGGCTGAGTGAAAAGTGTTGGCTACAAAATATGTGTAATATGTATTTTTATTAAAGAAAACTAAAACCTCATATAATTTCTATCTCTATAAATATTTCAGTTGTGAGATAAAGGATGTGATAATAAGATAAATCAGCCTTAAATATAGGACTAAAAAATTGTTTTAGAAAAAATTGTTTCACTCTATGGAACTGTAAAGAAATAGTTCTCCCACTTTTTTCCTCCACTTTTAACCTTCAGTCTGTGTGGCTCATAGATGCTTTCGCCGTGACTACTTGGCCGTATTAAGCAACGAGGTGTACACCCTCACATCACCAATCTCCCCAGTACCTGCGGCAGATAGCTCTAGCAGAAACTGAGGAAACTCTTAGCCTCTACCGTCAGGAGGTATACACAGTGAAGAATGGAAGTGAACAAGCTGCGAAGACCTTTGGGAAAAAAGCATTTTTGTTTTATTTTTGGTCTTAGAATGCTTGTAGTATATTTCATCACTGTGCACGAAACAGCTGTTGGTTTAAGATTGCTATTTTTTATCATTTTAAAGAAGTGCCCTCGTAATTCTAGTTTTAGAAGTTTTTATCTAAAAAAGTAAATGTCTTTTAGAAGTTTTAAAAGTTGATTGAATTAAACAGCAAAACAAAACATTGCGTCATACTATAATTTTTAAACCATCCCTTACATTGAGCATTTAGGTGGGCTTTTGAATTCACTATTATAATTAATGCTGGACAAAAAACTCTGTACATATATCCATTTGAGAAAATGTGCAACAGGGCAATGCAGAATAGTCATGAACAAAAGGAGCCAGAAACCTAGAGTAGAATAAAGAAGAAACACTAGCAAGGATGTAGTGCCATGAGCTCAGTCCTTGTTAGTCTTAGAGGCTGGTCAGAAAGGGATGATTCAGAGCAGCCAGCCCAGGCAGCGGGGTTCAAAGTAAACAGGGAAGAGGGTGGGGACTTGTTTATTGGCAAGGGTAAAGTGGAAGTGAGAAAGAAAATCCCTGAGCATATTTACAAAGTCACACCGGGAACCCAAGTAGGAACAGGACATCGTTTCAAATGGATGAATGAAAGTCAATACTCCCCTGCATTGCACTTTTTTATGTGGCATCTTACTACACATGTAAAAAGGCCAGTGGTGAGAATTTTTAGAAGTTAAAGATTTTAGATTTGTAAGGATATTAAATACTCAATATTAAATACTTAATACCCTAACTCAAGGTAGTTTTGATGTCATATTTTGTGATTAACTGAAGAGGTAATCCCACAATTTTAGCCATTGGCAAGCAACACTGCTTTGAAGTAGCCAATGACAAAACAGTTCCATAAACATGGTGGTAGGTGGAGCTGTCCTATGTAGAGGTTCATGTAGTGTTCATTAACCAAATGGAAATTTTTATATTAAGCTTGGAAAAGTTTAAATCTTGACTCAAGAGATTATTGACTGTTTCACATTGTAAATATTTTTAAGTAGAGGCAGGCCATACCTAGTCAACAAATCTTTATTGACTATACTTGACTTATTACATCAAAACCAGTAATGAACTTGAGAATGGAGAAGTCTAAGATTAATTTATCCAATAAAGGGAAGTGCTCAGAATACTAGAAGAAATATTTTTCTTTTCATGTGTGTGTATGTGTGTGTGTGTGTGTGTGTGTGTGTGTGTGTGTGTGTGTGCTTCTGCCTTCCACTGAGTTACACCTCAGGCCTTTTCTTTTGATTTTTAAACAGGATCTGAAGTTGCTAGGCTGGGCTCAAATTTGCAATCCTCCTGCCTCAGCCTCCTGAAGCTATGATTGCAGGTTTGCACTACCATGTCCAGCTAAACAAAAGACCTTTTTAAGTTTGTATGTGGGGGGAAGGGTATGAGTGAATCACAAGGGATATATTAAATGAAAAATTGAGAAAACTCAAATATACAGAAAATATAGTAAATGAATATTTAGTACAAATATATAAAGAATTTGTACGTAATTAATAGATGGGAAATTACATGTTATATTGAAAGGGATAATATATACATTGTGCAGTGTGATTTTAGTTTTGGTTTTTCTCCGGTACCGGGAAC
>NW_004955605.1:410693-458309 GCF_000276665.1 Chinchilla lanigera
CAAAAGCGCCTGCCTGGCAAGCGCAAGGTCGTGAGTTCGGTTCCCGGTACCGGAGAAAAACCAAAAAAAAAAAAAAAAAAAAAAAAAACAGGCATAGAAAAAATATATATACATGCTGTCATGGTCGTTTCTGGAAATGAAATTACAAACGAGGGGTTTTTTGCATTTATATTTCTTTATTTTCTAAATTTCTATATTGCATATATATTTCTTTAAAAAGTAAGGGGAGGTTTTTATTTCATTCTGTTTAATGTCTTTATAACCTAAAAATATTATCAAAATGCAATAAACATACCTTCATAAATTTCCTGGCTCCTCTCCATTTAGTAAACGAAGCCTACAGAAGTGATGAGTTAGTATAAAAATGACTGTCTCAGAGTTGGATTTTTCACCCATGTCATTTACTATTATCTATACCTGCATTTATTTCTGTTTTTAAATGGATTAGCACATTATACTGTAGTAAAGGGTTAAGATTTATAATGTCTATCTTGAAGAAAGGGCTTGTGCCGGGATATAGCTCAGTGGCACACGTGCCTGCCTGGTGAGCACAAGGTCCCCCCAAAACAAAAGACTTGTATCTCTGTTTCTCCATCAATTCACGAAAATAAGCTGAATTAGAAGCCCAATTTATTACAACAGTGACAACTAAAGGTAAGTACAGCATTTTCCTTCATTATTCTCAGATACTTAGAAAATTTTACCAATAGTCTTTCATTACTTTGGGTTAATTTATAAATAGATTTTACAGATTAATGTACTTTTTCCCACACATCTGAAATTGAGAAACTAGTCTGAGTTTCTTCAGTGTTCTTCAGATGCTAAGAGAAAGAGGTTCCTTCTCAATGAGACATTCTATTCATCTTATCCTAGAGTGAAAAAAAAAAAGAATATATAAACAAGTGTTTCAATGAAATTATCTAGCTGAGAGTTACTGTGTAGGAAAAGTACCTGGAAATATTGCAATCCACAGAAAACCTCTCTTAAACTATTAGTTGCAAGATGCCAAATGTATATGAAATACATGCAACTTTTCATAGTTTATACACTAAATACAGTAGGTTCTCCCAACCATTGTTTGTATTCTGTTTAATAGGTAGAGAAATGTACTTTTCAGGAGGGGTAAACATGTGTGGCTCAGCAGCCTAGGCATTTGCCAAGTATTTTCTGGCTCATTCATCCCCTGGTTCTTCTCATGATGAATGGCACCTACTGTGCCAGGCACCACGCTAAGTGCCAGGAGAACATTGACAAGGAGGAGATACGGTCTCATCTTCATGATGAGGAAGAGATAGCGAGCTTTTTGATAGTGTATGAAATCCTATGGATTTTTTTTTAAATTACCTATGCGTTCTGCTCCTCTAATCCATTTTATGCATAGTATCTCTTTTTTCATTGATAATGAGAAATGTCATAATTCTTAGTTATCAATCAGATTCGTGTAAATTGACCAGTTGTGATGGTATAGCAAATAGTAGCAGCTGATACCATATGGCAAAAATCCACCTGGTAACTTGCAGAAAGGAAGCTATATCAAACACTTGTATACCGTAACATGATCACCATAAAGGCATGACATTGGGTACAAATGGAGGACTGGGGTCTGCTAGGAATGTAGTCTGGATGGGTTAGCAATACGGGGGAGCCAGGAACAAGTCTATCCTAAATTGATGAAAGCAATGCAATTATGGTCAAAATCAAACTTACTTTTTATCATCTAATTCCAACTGATGAACTGAATAACCCACTGGACTTTTATATCTTCAAATAAAGATAATTTATGCTTTAATCAGTCTTATAATATGAATTTAGGAAATTACGCATCTTTAAGTAGTTTTGTGAGTTTTCTTGGAATGATGAATGTAGCTACTATAAATGGGATTTCACAAAATCAGAGGAAAATCAAGACAAACATTCCCCCCAGCAGGAAAGTGGCCCAGGTTTGGGTTGAATCAACCATTACTTCAGGACAGTGAGATCTTTGTGGATTATGAGCATAGTTGCCTCCTAGGTTCCCAGCCCTGATCCCCTTGCCCCAGAGCACTGGCATTTGTGCCTATTTAGTCACAACCTTCCACATGACTCTTTTATTATTGCCCAGTGACTAGATTATCTGGCTGCCCAGTGGTTAAGGACATAATTTTAGAAGTCACATGGATTAAGGTTTATACTTTTGACTCCATTACCTGGTAAACATGGGATCTTATGTAATGTAATATCTCCATGCCTCAGTTGTCTTACTTGGAAAATGGAGATTATAATCCTCACCTCATGTGATCAAATGGGTTACATAACTCTATAAAACATTGACTGCCATTCTTGCCACATGGTAAATAGGGGCTACTACTTTATTTGTATTATTATTATTATTATTATTGGTACCAGAAATTGAACTCAGGACCTTGCACTTGCCAGGCAAGTGCTGTGCTGCTGAGCTATATCCCCAACCCTACTTTATTATTATTAAACTCAGGTCTCCATAACTGGTTCCTGTTTGCTTCATGAATTCCCTTTAGTAAAAAGTTTTGGTTTTGGCTTTAGCTTTCTTTCTCAGTTTCTCAGTGGCTATGTTTTCCAGCTACTGACCCCACATCCCATAGGTCCCTGTCCGGCCTTGTCCCTAGCGGCACTTTTGCAAGGCTTTCATTTCACTGCAGTCTAAAAGACATCCCAGATCCCAGGTGCTGTTTAGCTCAGGGATGCAGCAGTGCCTCATAGTTAAAGCCCAGTGTCCCTGGGCTCTGGGGACAGGCCATCTGGGTTCAAATCCCCTTACTTCTACTCACAAGCTGAGTGGTGCTGGCTAAATTATTTATTCAGCCTTTCTGTACTTTATTTTCCTTAATTATAAAATAAATTACATTTGTTTCATATTATTGCAAAGATTAAATAAAATATTAAATATTTCTGTATATATTAAGAATCTACAATAAGCTGTACTTATTGTTGGCCATTATGATCCATATCTTGGTTGAAAATATGCACACTTGGCTTTTACTCATTCCTTTCACTCAGAGTTATCACTGGTAATACATTTGGAGGCTCATGTACCCCATTGCATGTTTCTACATTATTTGGATACTGTGCTTTCATGTCCAGACCTCTGTCTTCCATATATTCTGCTACAAATGACCCTGGAAGACACTGGCTATGACAGTGAGAAAGGACCAATATTTTGTTCCAAGATATATGTGTGCTCATCTAAAGAAATCACCAGCAGAGTAAAAAGAAAACCCACAAATTTGGAAAAAATTTTAGCTCACTGTCTCTCAGACAAAGGGCTTCTATCTAGAACATATAAAGAATTAAAAAATATCAGCCCCCCCCCAAATTTAAAGACCCAATCCAAAAATGGGCAGCTGAGATGAATACACACTTCTCAGATGAGGAAATATAAATGGCAAATAAATACATGAGAAAATGTTCAACATCATTAGTCATTCAAGAAATGCAAATTAAAACAACATTGAGATTCCACCTTACCCCAGTACGAATGGCTAGCATTAAGAAATCAACCAATAACAAATGCTGGTGAAGCTGTGGAGAAATAGCAACACTTCTCCTCTGCTGGTGGGAATGCAGACTGGTGAAACCACTGTGGAAATCAGTTTGGAGATTCCTCAGAAAACTAGGACTAGAGGTCCCATTCAACCCAGCTATTCCCCTTCTGGGTATTTTCCCAGAAGATCTAAAATCATCATATCACAGTGATACATGTGTACCTATGTTCATAGCAGCACAATTTGTAATTGCTAAATTGTGGAAGCAACCCAAATATCCATCCACCAAGGATTGGATAAGAAAATTGTGGTACTTTTATAGAATGGAATGTTACTCAGCTGTAAAGAAAGATAAACTCGATGGCTTTATATTTAAATGGTCACAACTAGAGACCATACTCATAAGTGAAATGAATCAGACCTGCATGTGAAAGCACCACATTGTCTCACTAGTGTAAAACCTGAAAGAGTTAATTTAAACTAGGAGGTATGATAGACATTGTGAAATGATAGGAAAACACTCAAGGATAAAGGGCAATTGGGATGTGGGAAAAGAGAAGGGAAAGAAGGAGAAATTTTGTATGTACATATATACAGGATAGTTAACATAGTTGTTCTACTGTCTTCTATTTCTTTGCTGAAAGAAACTGTCAATGAGTCCTTGATTGATCAATATTGCATGTCTCTATTTGTTTTCATGAGAAATCACTTTGAAGATATCAATATGTAATACAACAAGCATTGTTAATTTCCTACCACTTTGTTTGTAATTCTGTATTGCCTGTACTGTTCTTTTGCTATTTTGTAAAAGGTTGTCTGTCTGTTAACGTTTTCCTCCTTTTATTTCTAAAATTAAAAAAAAAGACAAAGAAAAAAAAAGGGGGCTGGGGACTTAGCTCAGCGGCAAAAGCGCCTGCCTGGCAAGCGCAAGGTCGTGAGTTCGGTTCCCGGTACCGGAGAAAAACCAAAAAAGAAAAAAAAAGATTTATGTCTGCTGAGGAGCAGTATAGGGGTCCAGCAATACACTGGATGAAATAAGGGACCCAAGCAAGGCACTTGCGTTGTTCTTAACTTCCTCATCTCCTTTCCTTCACTTCACTGCAAACAAAGATCATCCATCCAGAAGAATGGAAAATGCAAGACCACACACACACACACACACACACACACACACACACACACACACAGGCTGGCTGTGACCCAGAAAGTCTTTTGCAGACAAGAAGTAAAGAAAAAAGTCAGGAGTATAAGTCTGGTATTTTGTGTGTTCTGGGAACACTTTGATTAGTAGTTTGACTGACAGAATGTGATTAAACAAAAACTAACTTGAGAGAAAGAAGTCAAAAGGAGGTTGACTGTTGATCTCTGCCCTTAAACAGCGCATATACCCTTGGTTTGTAAACTGCTCGGTACCCTCAGGGGCATCCGTAGAATTTAAGGGCATCGGGTTCTTACTTCTCAGTCCTCCGTGCCTGGAGTAGCACTTGGCTTGCGGCAGTAAATTGTTTCTGCTCGGCAGTCCTGGCTTTACACCTCCCACAGGGAGATTCTTTTTAATGCTCCAAATCCTTTCCAGGGCCACTGTCAATATTTTCAAAAGGAAGATGATGACTATTAGTGTGTTCTCTTTTTAGCACGAAGTGTTCTTGAGTGTTTATTTGATGAGTATATTTTTCAGTTATTGGGGTGGAGGTTTATTTTGTTTAATTCCGCAATCCACCCAACCAAGGTTTTTGTCATTTATTTAGTCTTTTATTTCACTTCATATATTCATTTAGTTTCCATGCAATTAAGTCTCTATAGTGTTCTTATATAACTTAACTGCACCTAAACAACTACAAAAAAGCCACTATAGGTACACATATAACATGACACAAAAGGATCCTGAATAAATAAAAGTTAATACATAGAATTTATTCAGCCAACTTTATGATTCTGACTTAATTCCTGCAATAAATGGGAATGTTTCCACAGAGAAGAAAACCAAAAATTCCATAATAATCATACTATCTTTAAATAGGTAATTCCACATGTATTTCACAAATATACTTCATTTGTCACTGAGATTACCTGAAGGTGGGTTTTTAATATGGCATTCATCTCTCTTGATATAAAGTTCTTCTTCTAAAACTTCCTTAATTCTCTTATGTGGCTCACAGTATAAAAATTTCTTCCCTGTAAAGCATTAAAAAATTGGTTATTTATAAATTCTGCCCAACCTTCTAGCCATTGCATCTAAATGGATGACTTTTTAAAAAGATACATCAGGGCTGGGGATATAGCTCAGCAGCACAGTGCTTGCCTGGCAAGCGCAGGGTCCTGAGTTTGATTCCTGGTATAAATAAATTAATACATATATACATATATACATACGTATATGCATAACATGTCATTCATAGCAAACAATTTGCCCTGCAGATTCAACCTTGGACAGATCTCTTCCATTGTAATTTCTGGTTCTTTGGGAATTTCACTTTCATGTAATTCCTGAACTTGTCAGGTAAGTTTCAAGTACCTCATTTAGGTATTCTGAAAAAATATATGGAATTTTCTCCCTAGCTTCAAGAAAAGAACACTTTCACTCAGTTAGTCAATAAATTCCTATTAGAGCCCTACTCTGTACCAGGCATTTGTCTTAGGATTGAGGACAAAACAATGAGCAAGAAAAATGTGAGCAGGAAGCTTACAACTCAGGCACAGATTAAAGAACGACTTCAGCATTATTAATCATACTTTAAAGATCAAATCTGAATTATAATAGTGAATGACTTATAGACATCTGACTTCTTCCTGGCCTCTAAATTTGGCCCTAATTACTACTACACTCAAGGACTGAATTATTTGTTCTGAAGACCTTAGCTACTTTTCTTTTCTTTCTTTCCTTTTTACTTTTTATTTCTTTTTTTAATTACAGTTTTACATTTCTTCTGCTCACCCTGGAGGACAGAGCTCCAGGGCACTGCCTGGCCTTGCCTGCTTGCTCTCACTGGCACCCTTTCTGTTATTTTCTGGGCTCCAGCACATGGTCCTTTGTCTATTCCCACCTTTGCACATGCTGTCTTCTATGCCTGAACTGTCTTTCTCTTGATTTTTTTTTTTTTTTGCCTGTATAACTTCTACCCAAAATTAATGTCTCAGCTTAAATGTTAGTTCCTCAGGGAAACTAGCTCCTTGACTCCACAATGTAGAAATGTCCTTTTCTGAAAATGCGCTCCTTTTTTCTTTGCTTTACTGTGATTTGCCCACAGCTTGGTTTCACTTAAGTATATTTTTGTGTACCTATTAATTTAATATCTGTCTTCTTTACCAGACCATAAGCATTATACCAATGGGGAGGTTGTATTTCAATTTGTTAAAGCCCTAGAATAGAGCTTGGCAGAATAACAGATGTTCAGTGAATGTGTGTTTGGGTGGAACTAAGCACTGTTAGGTTAGACAGATCTCTAAGTAAAGACTCTTCTTATGCACATGTCTGCCAATGCAGCCCTGTGAATGTCAGGGAACCAGTGATTCTAGTCTCAGTATCCAATTCAAGGAGCCATGGAAAAACAAATACGTTAGTTATTTATGCTTTGGTTTCAAACTCATAATGACACAGCAGGTGTCTTATCTTTTCCAGACCAACCAATAAAAAAATACCATTGATCCATCAGATTTGACTGTAGATTCTCCCAAAGGAGTCAAGAGACCCACCGCATTGTCTTAGTTACTTCTTTTGTTCTGAGACAAAATAGCTGATACCCAAAGTTGAAGGGAGAAAGGTTTATTTAGCTCACAGTTTGTAGAGGTTTCAGTCTATAACTGACTGACTCCCAGGTGGGGTGGCACAGCACACAGGCATCACAGAGCAGAAACATTTTGTGGTGGGCAGAAAGTAGCAAAAACAAGGGACACTCACAGCCCTTTCTATCCCTATATCTTATCCTGCGTAAGTGGGTAGCATTCATACCCTTGCTTAGGGTGGGTAGCACTCACACCCTTCATCCTAGTGCCCTTGAGCCTAGCCTTGCACCATGAGTCAATTCTAGTGTCACACACTATAGATCCAGCCACCTCTGAAAAAGCCCCACCTATGACCTCATGATTTGGAGGGACATTTAAATATAAGCAATAACAGGCCCCTAACAGTGGCTCTGGCTTATTCCTGGTCACAAAATAGACTAGTCATGAGTATTCAAACACACCCTCAGACACAGACAAGGTAGAATCAGATACTTTTAGGATCTCATTCTTAGTTTGTAAAAGTTGGGAGTCATATAAATGAGGCATAAGTGTCAGCATTACTTGAACCTAACTTTAGTTTAAACTTTTTCTGTAGAATCATGATCTTCAGCCAGAAAAGTGTTTAACGAACACAGCTAGGAGGGAAGCAAAGTCTGTAATGGGACAGCAGAGAGAAGAATTACCTACTCTGAGTTCAGGTCTCCTGACAAATTTCAGCTTTGTTGCTAAGAAAATGTACAGAGAAACTCACTAAAAGTGATTTGGGGAGCTATGAAAATTGAGTGAGTAGCTGGTATGGACAAATATCTTCTGCTTAAAACAGGAAGAAAAGAAGGAAGAAGGCAAGGAGGGTAGAGGGAGGGAGGGAAAGGGGAGAAAAGAAGAAAATCTACCAACTGTATCATAGCTTGATGTTGATCTTCAACATTTGGAGTGTATGGTCAGCCAATGCTATATAAATAATGGGGAATAGTAATCATTAAGTGTTAAGAAGGACTGGTAAATAATGTTATTCCACACTTTCTTTTAGTTTTTTTTTTCTGATACCAGGAATCGAACTCACAACCTCGTGCTTGCCAGGCAGGCACTGTGCCACTAAGCTAAATCCCCAGCCCTTACACTTTCTTTTAGAACAATTTTATTTCAGGTTTCCTTTTGTTGAGAGCATCGCTACAGTTTATTTAGTGTTATCAGGCCTTAGGTATCCTGCATATATTATTTCCCTTTCTCACAATTACCTGTGGCCAAGTATAATTAGTTCTAGTTTACAGTTAAATCTGCTCTAAAATTTTCTAACTTTTTGCGTGAAATTCATATATGTTACCTAGAAAAATTCAAGGAACAAGAATTTGAAGAGAACACATTTCATTATGTTCCATTATTATAGATGTTCCAAAAAAAGAATGCTAGTCATTGAAGGGTTAAGCAGATGACTTCCTGAAGTCATAAAACTAAAGTCATAAAAACAAGAGGCCACACCCACCCGACTCCTCCACACCTCAGGAGATACTAAACCACTAAATTTGGAGGCATCCACAATGTATTTACATTTAACAAGGGAGTTGATAAAGTAGATCTCTAGGTGGCAGAATGCCCATGACAAAGATGCTGTCAAACAGATAAAGGATTTATAAAGACTACTTGGTTCTACTGAAATCACCATCTAATTTGCTGATTTGGATAAAGGAACTACCAGAAAACTCACCAGTTCTGAGAATGGCGCAAACTAAGTTGCAGAATCAGCCCTCAAGGGCTACTTTTATACCTGGAAGAAAGTGCAAACATCCATAGGATGGTACTGGTAGAGATGGATATAATGACTTGTATTTGGGATCAGTGAAATCAAATACATAAGAATAGGATTGAAAAGGCCTGAATTAAGTTTATTCAGGAGAGCAGAACTGTGCAAAGGGAGAAGACAAATTAAGGACTATCGTAAATTGAGTTTGTCTGATATGTTAATGTAATGTCTGCCAGAACAGATCCAAAAGTTATTTTGGATCCACTTAACAGAATTACAGTGTGTTCTAATCAAGACAATTACAGTTCCACCATACTACATAATCAGATCAGACCTATAATCCTGGGTTCAGGAATTTAACTACTGGACAGCATAGGAAGAGGTCAGCCAGAATGGTGAGAGCAAGCACTACAAACGATGTTAAGGGTGGCCTTAGTTCTATAATAAATTTAGAATTCAGATAGCATTTATACAATTCAAAGATATTATACACGAAAAGACCTCTGTTAGTCAGCTTTCCCTTCTCTGGGACAAAATATTCTACACCGACCTCAGAAGCCAGTGAGTGTGGACACCTGCACTAACTTAGGACTCCTTTCCTGCAACCTGCCCAGTGCTTGGCATGAAGTACAGACTCAGTATATGTTGGGTTAGTGACTGAATGACTAAGTCCATCCCTTACTCCGAGAGCCACAAGACCAAAAGACCTTCAGATGCTAGCATTTTAATGGGGAAATTGCCAGATAGAATTTTAAGTAGGAATAATGAATCTGTATTACTTAAATATGAATTTAGTTGCTCTAATTAAGGCCTCAGAATGCTATTCATGGTGACAAAGGAATGAAATATGGCAGTCACAGTGAAGCTGATGCTGAAGGAGGAGGCCCCTTTCTCTGATTCTGTGTCTACTTTTTGATGAGGTCTCAGGAGAGAAAGCTATGTGGTCCACTGCATCCCAAGTACTGAGTACTTCAGCCCAACACTCCCTCCTGGGGCTGGCCAGGGCCTAGGGAACCAGGAAAACCTCCAGTTGCTCCCCAGAGATGCAATCAAGGAGGTGCTGTTGGAGAGTTGGAAGCTACTTGCATTCCTTTTCGGCCTTATTACTTTCACCATCATTCCTTAGCACCTGTGGAAGACCGGTGGCAGGAGACCATGAAATAGCTGTAATTCACAAAACAGCATGGTGAGTGCAGTAACCTGGCCAAGATTCAAGTTACAGCCCTGTCAGATGTGGTCAACACTTGAATATTGTTTGAATGTTTGGCAGGACAGGGAAGAAATGGCAGTATGTTTAAATCTGGCCCCTAACTGTGCGATTCTAAAAGAATCAGGTAGCAATTTATGAATTTAGAAGTCTAAGAGTTGAGAGTTGAAGTGCTTTAAGTATTTCTCCAGCTTTGGTTGAGTGAGGTTGCAAATTATTTCCTTTCTTCTGGTCTGTACTTCAGTTTCCTAATCTATAAAATGAAGGAATTGGGAAACTCATCTGCATGTTTCCATGTGCATTTATAGCCATATACATACACACACACATATATATTATATACATGTAAATGTGAGTCATATATATACATATATAATATCCAGATTAATGCCATTATCCACCCATTAAGTCAAAGGTGATGCTGGGCTCAGACGCCATTTGTAAAACAAAGCTCAGGGGCCTGGGCAGAACGCTTTCTGCTACAGTGCCCTCACCTTTGCCTCTCTCCGCCAAAGCAGCTTCTCCTTTCTACACGCCCAAGCCAAATAGGCTTCAGCCAGTTTCATTCCAGGGTCCCCCGGCTTCACCCACGATCTCTCTCCCCAGCCTACCTCCCTCCTTGCAGAACGCAGAACTCACACTGTCTACAGGGCTCTTGCGGGGAGCTGCCGGGCTCCCCGCGCGCTCTACCCTCCAGCCCTGCCGGCTGCCGAGGTTGCTCCCCGCCTCCTCCAGCCTCAGGCTCCGCATCCACGGTCACCACAAGCCCTTCCTGCCGCCACATGCCGCGGAGCCTTGGCGTCTAGAGGCAACCAAGCTTTCTTAGCTCAGAGCAAGCTGCTTGGCAACGCTAGGCGTCTTCGGTTACCATGGTGACAGAGGATCCTTGTTGCTCCACTTTGAAGCCTCAGATGCGATCTCCCGCCTGCCAAAGGCACTTAAATTCTGGAGCTGTGATTCCAAAGCAAGGGACGTAGCGTTAATTTCTAGTTTTTCTCCCCCCAGCTCTCCAAGAGGGGATTTTCAGGTACCCGATGGGGAAACGAAGTTCAGAAAAATGTCTAAGACCACACAGTAGGAAGTAGTGCAGCTGGAATGTGAACTACAACCCCGGACTCCAACATCTGGGTAGATCACCACGCGGAACAGCAAAGGCGTTCAGAGGGCGGGAAGGTATTGGATAGGTATGGTCCTATCCAATTCAAGATATGGTCCCAGGTTTAGCCAGTCTTATAGCCGTTACATCTCCTTCACGGCTACACACAACGTGATCAAATAAATGAATGTGGAGGCTTCCCAACTTTTAGAGTATAAACTACTATTATTGAACAATTATAGTTTCCTAAATACTTTTATATTCACGGTCTGTTTCAAACCATATTGTTAGGGAAGAAACAAAGCTACAAGCTCAACAGGACTGGTTTATTTCAGAACAAATCTGAGAGGCACCCCCCAGCACTTAGACCAGACCAGTAACACTTGTACAGGCTATGAGGTCTTTTATAGGGTCATGAACGTAAAAGGGGTTGTGAAAGGAAAAAGTCAAAATGGGACCTCCAAAGGGGAGGTAGTGGCACACGCCTGTAATCCCAGGACTCAGAAGGCTGAGGCAGGAAAATTGTGTGAGTTCGAGGCCAGCTTGGGCTACAAAGTGAGTTCAAGACTAGTCTGAACTGCATGAGACAGTGAGACTGTCTCAAAAAGATAACAAAGAAAGAAAGAGAGAAAGAGAAAGAGAGAAAGAAAGAAGAGAAAAGAAAAGAAAAGAGAAGAAAAGAGAAGAGAAGAAAAGAAAAGAAAGAAAGAAAAGAAAAGAAAAGAAAAGAAAAGAAAAGAAAAGAAAAAAAGAAAAGAAAAGAAGAAAAGAAAAGAAAAGAAAAGAAAAGAAAAGAAAAGAAAAGAAAAGAAAAGAAAAAGGGGACTAGTCAGTGAAAAGGAGTTGTGGCTGCCTGCCAGGGCCGAGGCCTGAGAAAGCCCCGGGGTGCTGGTCACCTCTCCCGAGCAGGGCTGAAGAAGGACGGGAGCTATGGGTGTGGCCATGCTTACTGGCCTTATCACGCCATGGTTATACATTTTTAGCAGGTGTAAAAGCACAGGGGTGTGGAAGAGGCTTAAAGGGGTCTCTGGTCTGCCTAGGATGGCTGTGGTCAGACTCCACATACAATTACTATTTTTACAGGGAAGGACATCAAGTTCAGAAAAGTACATCTGAGGAGCAAGCAAGAAAATCCAGAGTTTTTTACTTGGAGCATGAAGCTGCTTTTGTTTTTTCCTTTTGCCCTTATTAAAAAAAGAATTATGTTGTGGTGCTAATTTATAAAAGTTAAATGTGCATTATTTTACAGCACTAAATTGTTCTACATGACTTGTAACCAAATACTAAAGATTATCTTTGTCTCCACTGCACCCCCAAGACAACTACTTTTTACTCATTTGGCTAATACAGTAATTTATTATTTACAACCAGATCAGTGGAACAAAAGAGTCTAGAAACAGACCCAGCTATGTACGATTACTACGTACCTGACAGGGGTGTCACTATGTGGAGTGTTTGTGTGTTTGCTGATGGGGTATGTTATGGTTTATGTCTGGATGTCCTCTTAGAGGTTCATGAGGTGGCTCTTGGGAGGTGACTGGATCTTGGAGGCACGGTACTTATCAGTGGACTCTCCACCACTGAGTTTATGACTAAATGTGGTGTTGGGAGGAGAGTCACTGGGGCCGTGGCCTGGAAGGGTCCCTCTCCATCGCTTCTTCCTTGGTCTCCGTCTCTGTTTCCTGCTGCCATGCACACCGCTTTGGAGCCAGCCAACTACGGACTGAAATGTCTACAAACTATGAGCCAAATAAACCTTTCTTTCTTAGCGTTGTGGGTGTCGGGTATCATGTTAGTGACAAGAAAATAACTAGGACAGAGGAGGTCTTTTAAATAAATGTTATTGGATAAATTGGATATTCATCTGTGAAAAATGAAACCTGACTTCTACCATACATCAAACAAATCTCAAATCAAAAGCACTGCAGGTAAACACTAAAGCTTCTAGATGATAATTTTAAAAAATCTCCACTATCTTTGGCATAGACAAATATTTCTTAAACAAGAAACAAAAAGCATCAATCATAAGAAAAACAATAGATAAATTACAAATCTTTAAAATTAATATACTCTTATGCCTGGCTTGATGGCAATGCCATAATACCAGTACTCGGGAGGCTGAGGCAGGAGGATCACTGTGAGTTTTAAGACCAGCCTGGGGGAGCTGGGGATTTAGCTTGGCGGCACAGCGGCTGCCTGGCAAATGCAAGGTTGTGAGTTTGATTCCCAGTACCAGAGAAAAGCCAAATAAATAAATAAATAAATAAATAAAAGACCAGCCTGGGCTTCAAAGTGAGCTCAAGGCCAGCCTTAACTGCATAGCTAGACCCTGTCTCAAAAAGACCAAAAAAAAAAAAAATTAATATACTCTCTTTGTTAAACTCACCATTAATAGTGTGAAGTCAGCCATATATAAGGTGGCATGTACCTACAATCCCAGCTACTTGGGAGCAGGAAGACTGAGAGTTTGAGGCCAGCCTGTGAAACTTAGTGAGGATGTCTCAAAGTAAAAAAGGACTGGACGGGTAGGTCAGTAATAGACTGCTTGCCTATTGTGTGTCAAAGTCTTGAGTTCAATCCCCAGTATGGAAGGAAAAAAAAAGTATGCAAAATCTAACCAAAGACTGGGACGTTTTTTCAATACATATAGCCAACAATACAATATCCAGAGTATATAAAGAACTGCTACAAATCTATAAGAAAAAGTCTCACAACTGAGTAAGAAAATTGAGAAAGATGAATAAGAACTTCATAAAAAAAAGAACTTCATAAAAATTGAGGAGCTCTAAATAACTAATCAGCATTAAAAAATTGGTTCCACATCACCAGTCATCAGGATAATGCAATTGAAACTACAATCAGGAATTACTATACACCCACTAGAACAGCTGTTAAATAACCAAGAAACAACAAACCCTGTAGTAACAAGAGTTGGGAAGATATGGAGCAACCAGTGCTTTTATTCCCTGCTGACAAGAATGTAGCTTGCAGTGACTACTTTGGAGAATTGTTTTGGCAGTGAGAGGAACAGTTAGTGCTTATATTATTTGATCAGTTTTTGCATGCCTGCACCTGTAATCTGAGCAACTACTTTGAAGAGAACAATATGCAGGGCTGGGGATTTATCTCAGCGGCACAGTGCCTGCCTGGCAAGCGCAAGGTCATGAATTCAATTTGCGGTACTGGAAAAAACCCAACAACAACAAAAAAAGAACAATATGCCATATAATAACCATTGTTAATTTCCTATCATCTTGTTTTTAAATTCTACATCTTTTTTGTCCCTTTAAAGTAAAATAAATAAATTAACAAAGCTGAATATAAGCATAACCTTTAGCCCCACAGAATATACTAGGTATATACTAAAGTGTGTAATATGTGCACCAAAGCTATATATTAAGATATTCCCAGGAACACTATTCATAAAAGTTCCATAAAAGAATCAAAACTAAAAATGTATTTAAAAATTAGTGTGTGTTCATGTAACAATACAGCAATGAACAAGAAAAATAGTTCTACATGTAGAAATACAGATGAATCTCACAGATTCAACATTAAGTGAAAGAAATCAAATGCATAAATGCACATAGTAGCCAGGTACAGTGGCACATGTCTATAATCCCAGAGATATAGGGGAAAGAAACTCCCAACCTGCTAGATGTCCAAAATGCTGAGTTCCGAGGCATGAATTGTAGGAACAACGGAGGTTAAGAGTAGGAGGAATGCATTGAAAGAGAGCTTCTGTCTAAGAGGGACAAAAGGGGGCCGCCGAAAGTGAATTGCCCACCAGCCCTACTTCTCAAAGGTGTTTTATTGAGTAAAGCCACGAGGGGGCGCAGGCTCAAGGTGGAACAGAATTATAATCAATCAGTAAGATTGTGGGTTAGTAACAAGTATAGTCACTTAGGTAATGGGAAATCACAAAGTGGGTATGAGGTGGGGCAAAACTATGGTCAACCAATAAGGTTACAATAAGTATAGTCCCTTGGGTAGTACTGAATAAGTAGGGATCAAATTGGGAAGCAAGTCACACAGCAAGTCCACGTTGGATGGACAAGGACCTTCCTGGAAGGGGTGGGTTAAGGAGATTTCCACCCCAAGGTGATTGATGTTTATGTAGAATATCAATCACTGCTGTGCATCCTTAGGGGAAATATATGGATGAGTGGTTCCTCTTTATCCTGAAGTCTGGCCTTCAGTGAATACGCCTCCAGCCACACTTGTCTTCTGCATTGACCTCTCCAGGGGGCAGCACTGTCTGAACCAGAATTTATTTTTGAGACAGGGTTTTGTTTTTTGTTTTTTGTTTTTGGTACTGGGAATTGAACTGGAGACCTTGTGTTTACCAGGCAGATGCTGCTCCACTGTGCTAAGTCCCTGGCTCCTCCCAGTACTGTCTGACTGCCTATAATATTTCTACCTAACTTAGCTATCTATAATACCAGCACTCTAGGAAGCTGAGGCAGGAGGGTCCCAAATTCAAACCCAACCCAGGCAAATTAGCAATTTATCAAGACACTATCTCTAAATGAAAAATAAGGGGTGGTTGTGTAACTCAGTGCAAAGGCCCTGGGCTTAATCCCTAGTAAGAAAGAAAACAAAACTGCAAATACACATAAATGTAAATGATTCTGTTTATGCAGGCAAACACTAAGTAATGGTGACAGCAATAGAATAATGTTTACCTTTGAGGGAATACTAAGGAGGTGAATGTCTTGAGTTGGATGGTAGTTATTGGAGACCCTTTCAACAGTGCCAATTATCAGGGCCCGCTGCAGTGAGTCCCCGATCTCCTGCCCAGAGTTACTGCCCACTGCAGGAAAGAAAATGAAAATGACAAGAACTTGAAAACAGGTAGGGCTCTGGGACTCTCAGTGTTCTCTGGGAACAAAGACCCAGAATGCCCAGCTAGCCATCATTTTATTTAACCTGTGAAGGAGGAGTGGTAAGGTGCTTTTCCTGGAACAGCATAGAAGGTAGTGGTTAAATGGGAAGTTTAACATCATAAAGGAAACAAGTTGAGATTCATCCCCACTCCTGGGTACTAGTTTCCCTATATTGTCTCAGCAGACTCCTTCCTGCTCTGTGAGTCTCATGGGCTGGGAGGAAGTGGGATTTCCCCACTCCAAAACGGGCCACAAGGCAGGCTGCATGTCAACTTACAATCTGCGGCCCCCCAGTGGTAGTTATCTTGGGTAAGCTTATTTTCTGTAGTCTTCAAGATTTCTAAACTCTACTGCACATATGGTACACCTCTAAAAATTATAATAAGTACATTTTAGTTAAAAAAATAGTCTGAATATTTTTACAATAAAAATGTGATTTATTTGATCAACTGAGAGTCACACAATTACTATTTCCCTCTTTTCTCAATTATTAAAAACTTGGAGATAACTTGTCAATTGTAGTAATTACATTAATTTAAGCAATTTATTTCCTACTAAATGGCCTTGGTTTTAAAATTTCTAACCATTATAAGTATATCTTCAATTGGTTACCACTGCAATTCTCTTGGGAATAAATTATTAAAAATAAGTATAAAATGTTTGATTTTGGCAATGAACTGTGGTTTCTGTTCTTTTACTTTCACAAAACTAAAAGCAAGCAAATAAAAAAAAGTAAAAACAATAAAAACAGGGTGGTGGCTTACGCCTTTTTATCTCAGTGAAGTGAAATAAAAAGAACAACATGTCCACTAGATGGAGGCAAAGATTTTAAAATGTATGCAACATAAACTCATGATATTTTTATTAAAGAACTGAAAAGTTAATAAGTTATCAAGTTAATATATAAATTTAATATTATTTAGTGGTATTTTTAAAACAGTGGATTAAGTGTTATATTCTGTGTTTAATTCTATGAATTTATAAAGTCTCAGATCATCTCAGTCTTTTTTCTGCTCAATGTTGGCTCAATTGAATAAGCAATTGGATGTTCAGTGCTATCAGTTTTTCCTCAGAGAAGTAAATGCTATAATACCTTTGGTACCCTAATCTGGACTCTAATAGTCCTGATCTAAATTATTTTATTTTATTTTTGATCTAAGTTATTTTAAAAGCCTGCCAAATTCTTCTTAAATAGTAACAAGCCATCTTTTCAAACTTACTGAATGCTGCCAAGCAGACTTGATTGGGGGGCAATTATCTTATTTCTTATGTTGTCATATAAAGGAGAAACTGTTATTATAATTCTGTCAGGCTAACTGGTGGTGTGCATCTTACTAACTTTCGTGTCACTGGAACACAATACCAACACCCACAGCTAGAAGGAGAAGTTCGTTTTGGCTCACTTTTCAGTTCTTGGTCAGTGGGCTCTGGCAGAGCTGCACAGTGGAGGAAAAGCGGCTTGCACCCTAGGGGCCAGGAAGCAGAAGTGGAATGGAGGAGTCACGGATGGCAAAAGTAGAAGGGAGGAGTCCCCCGGTTATGCCCCAGGAGCCTGTCTCTGACCACACGGTAACAGCTGTAAGTCACAAAATCCAATCACCTTCCACAAGCCCTGCCCCTGAGCACATGAAGTTTTTGGGGGAAATTGTTTTATCCAAATCATAACGGTATGCAAATAGTAACATTCAAAAATGCTATAGGAAAAGAGTTGCTAAAGGTGAACATAAGCTTTGTGGGAACTTTGTTCAAAAGAAAACACACTGAACATGCATTGAACAACAAATCCTTAAATAACTTTACAAATACAGTCAATATCACGTAGTAGTGTGTGGCGAAGAACAAAGGTGCTGGAATCACAGTTTGAAACTTTTGTTTGTTTGTTTGGAGATGGAGTCTTGCTGTATAGTTCAGGCTCCTCCTGAACTAACCATATAGCCCAAGCTGCCCTCAAACTTGCGGCAATCCTCCTGCCTCAGCCTCCTGAGTGCTGAGATTACAGACATGCGCCACCACATCCAGCTCACAAAGCTTGAAACTTAACCTCCATCGTATGCAAACTGCATGACCGTGAGCCATTAACTTCCGTAGGCCCAATTTCCTCATCTAGACAATGGTATCTACTGCACGTGGTGATTGAGAAGCTAACCTGAGATCAGGGATGTGGAGCACTTACCATACAGTTGGCCCCCAGGAACCCCAGTTGCTGGCTACTGATATCATCATAGTGGTTTGGAGCGCCGCACTTTGTAGATATATAGTAACTTACAAAGTTCAACAAAGGCTACTTCATTCATGCTAAAGACCTTAGGCAGATGTTCACAAACACATATAAATGTGTTTTTGTACATTATGGTTTTATGTATTTCATCTTGGAATTCATTTGTAAAGCAGTTGCCAAGATAAGAATTACACCAGGGCTGGGCGTGGTTGGTGCACACCTGTAATCCCAGAACTTGGGAGGCTGAGGCAGGAGGATTGCTGCAAGTTTGAGGTCAGCCTGGGCTGCAAAGTGAATTCAAGCCTAGCCTGAACTGCATAGTGAAACCCTGTCTCAAAAAGACAAAAAAAAAAAAAAAAAAAAAAAAAAAAAAAAAAAAAAAAAAAAAATATATATATATATACCATCTGATTTTTACATTCAAATAGCAAATTGAAAGAACTTCGAATAATCAAATGTATTCTATTTTCTTGTTTATTCTTTTTCTTATTTACACTCAAAACTCCTAGCTCCCTCCCTTCTTATGGCAGGGATGATTGATTTCTCTTAGCCTATACCCTCCTTTCATTTTCTAGAGGTGTAGGGGATGGCAACTCTTAACATATCATTTTAAAGGTAGAATAGTTTTAGCCTTAGTACAAGCCTCAAAATGTGTCTTGAGAAACATCCTGGATGGGTTGTAAAAGGTTAACTTTGCAGTTAATTTTTCTCTGGAATGTTTCTCCAAAGATGAAGAACACCCGCGCCCAGATAACCACCTATGACCCTGCCTGGGTTGTTTCATCCCTTCCCTGGCCCTAGATAAACACTGTAACCATAAAGGAAACGTATGGTTATCTAAAGGGGGACATATAGAACAGAGTACAGAAAGTATATATCATTGTGTTTGGGTCATGTGGTACAAGAAAAACAGTGTGTGGCCAGGGTTACAACATTCCAATCTGTTACCGGGGAAACAAAAAATGTATATAAGTTGGAAACAAAGGCAGGCAGGGGCCCCACTTTCCTGACCTGCTAGTCAGGGATGTGCAGTGACTGGTCTAAAATTAATAAACTCTGTTTTCCTTAAATAGAGTTCTTTGGTCTTCTGTGGAATTCAGCCCGCTTGCCATTACAGAAGCAAATTCTAGGTGTTGATTTAATTGCAATTTCATTCAGTAAAGCAGCACAAAATTTATATCTCTGATGGTGTAATCTATGAAAAATCAGAATGAGGCTATCATCTTTGTTGATGCACAAGAAATTAAGAGTTTTTTTGAGAAATCAATTCATCTGATGTAAGAAGTAAAATTCCTAGAGGCCAAAAACAGTAGGAAACAATAATCATTGATGGAGAAATCCCTTTTCCTAAATATATATTCTAGCCCAATCTTTGGACATGTTTAAATAATTTCATTAATAAAATATTAAAGATGTACAGTAGACTCAATGATTACCTAATTTTTGAATGTATACTGATGAGTATTTGGAATGCCTAATAAAATCTAAGGAAAACATGACTTAATTTAATATTAACTTGCATGCTAATAAAAAGTACCATGTAGCTGCCCACGTTATGAAATCCCTTGCCTTTCAGATTTTTTTTTTCTCTTTTTGAGACAGGGTGTCACTGTGCAGTTCAGGCTGGCCTTGAGCTCACTTTGTAGCCCAGGCTGGTCTCAAACTCTCAATGATCCTCCTTCCTCAACTTCCCAAGTACGGGGATTACAGGTGTGCGCCACCATGCCCAGCTGAACCTTAGATATTTTTTATGACAGTTAGCCAAGGACCTTCGCAATGCCTGAAGACTTTTCCACTGTCACAACAAAGGGCAAGGGGCTGGATGTTGCCAGTGTCATCTAGTAAGTTCAGGACATCCAGGAATGTTACTTAACATCTTACAATGTACAGCAAGTCCCACAGCACCACCAGCACATACACACACAACATAGAATTACTGGCTCCAAAAGTCAATAACATAGAGGCTGAGAAATGGACCCCAAACCACCTTTTATCAACCAAGGGTGAATCTACAAGCAAAAAAAGGATGAAAGGACTCTAATATCTTTTTCTTCCTTGTAAGGTTTGCAAATGTTCAAATTTCAAGTAAGATATATGCAAAACTATGTAAAGGAAGTCTGCTTCCTACTCCTCCTTTTTTTGGTACATTCCCTGAAGTGTCTGATTTTTATATCAGGTCTTTATATGCTTCTCCAAGCAAAGCTACATCTTAGACATAGAAATTTCTGTAATCAGTATACATTTTCTTTGTCCCTGCAATCAGTATAGATTTCATTCATGAGTCATTAAGCTAGGGTTTGGAAAAACCTGGTGGGCCCCTAATGTTTCTCATGATATCAAGATCCTTGTCTCACTTTTGTCTCTCTCCGTGTTTTGATTATTGAAAATTGCCTCTGGTAAGGTAGCTGTATATGAACTGCAATAACTGTTCAGAAGATAGTAACTTTTCTGAACTGAAATTAATTTTCCATGTGTTTTCCTAATTTTGAAGAGCTATATATCTAGTGGAGATGAAGTACTGAACATACTGTAATACAATGAGAGAAAAGGAAATCAAATTAGGTGGCACTATACTTTTTGATTATACAAGCTATTTCTGTCATTAAACTGATTTTTCTGGCTTACAAATCTTGCTACACTGGGAGATACTGGAGGATTTGGCCATGTCATTAAATTCACAGTGGAGACTATTGGATGTACCTGAGTTTTGAATGAATAAAATAATGAGCTAAAAATGAATATTTTGTGTTCTCATTCCTTTTATTCAGTATTAATGTGAACTCATATTTAAAAAGGAAAATAGGCATGAATGTAGAAAGACTCATTTAATAGCATCAGGAAGATCATTAGAGAATGAGCAATAAATTATTCAAGACCTTGGATCCACTCTGGAAATACATTTTCTGTTAGAATCTCATTTCTTTACAGTCCAAAATTATTTTGCATAGTGTTTGAGCTTTTTTCTTCTTTTGGTGGAAAGGTTTACTTCTTCTCACAGTTGTAGAGGTTTCAGTTCCTAATCAGCTGGCTCCAAGGCAGGGTGGCATGGCAAAGCGGCATCACAGAGAAGAAACAGTTCATGGCAGCAGAAGGCAGCAAAAGCAGCAAGCAGCAAAGGACAAGTAATGACAACAGCAGCCCTGTATCCTAGTATGGCATAATGAATCAATGCCAGCATCACATCCTTAATCCCAGCATATCACATTCTAGATCCAACCACCACTGAAAAGCACCACCTATGGCCACATGAAGTGTTGGGGGTACATCTAGATACAAGCCATAGTGGTGTCTCATGTTGGAATGAGTATTTTGGACATATTGAGTTAAACATATCCTTTTAACATAATTTTAATCTATTTTTGTTTAATGTGGTTACTAAAAAACCCTTAAAATTACATTTTGTTTATATTTGATAACAATGATTTACATAATTTCTACTTATTGGGGGGCTCCTAAGGGAAATTTCAAGGAAATAAAAACATCAACAGGCTACATTCAATTCTCCTTACTGCCTGAACTTAATAAATAAAGATCTTGGGCTGGGGACATAGCTCAGTGGCGCAGTGCCTGCCTGGCAAGCACAGGTCCTGAGTCCCATTCCTGGTACATACATACATACATACATACATACTTACATACATAAATGTCTTAATTTCCATTTAGAGAAAACACTTTATATTACAAAGTTTCATGGCCACCTAGTAATCCTACAGGAGAATTAGAGCATCCCATGCATGATAAACCAACTATAGCAAGGCATGATTGATTGGATAATCAGATATTTTATGCAGTTCCATAAATTTCTGGGGCCATTTCAGGTAGGGTAAAGATAGTATATGTGTTAATCAGGAATAGAGTTGATCCAGAGATTTCATTCGGGTGTGAAACAGAAGTCTGGGAACAATGTCTAGGTGTCTCTTGATGGTGATCTTCTAATGACAGTTGTGGGTGCCATAATAGATGGGAACACATAGAAACAAATGAATGTCCTAACATCTCTACTGTAAAGACTCTTATGTCCCATCGCTATGGTAGGTTATGGGCCAGAAGGCTCCCTGGATAAATATATTTGAGATTTGTAAATGCAAAACCAACTAATTTGACTGTAAGCCTGTAAGTTATGTTGGCCTTCAACAATAACTAAAGTCATCTCTTCCTCAAGCATGTAAGTAAATCAAAATTAAGCCCTCAGTTATTAAAGAAAGATTTTATCTTAAAGTCTTTGGATAAACTTTCCACTATTAAGATATTAATTTTATTTGCAAGCAAAGCTATTTAGCTATTTAGACTGCATAAACTGGAAAGCACCAGTATGTCAAAAGCACCATTAATGAATACCTTCTGTGGACAGGAGTCCAGTAAATGTCGATGAAAGTATAAAGGGAGCAAACAATACCTATGCTACATATTTTATTGGCAAGTTGGAGAAGAGATTTCTTTATATGCAGTTTGCTTGCACATTGAGGATTGAAAACAAGAATAGTCAGTCAAATATTAGCTCCTAGTCAGAGGTCAGGAGGCTTTTTTGGCCTTGTTATGGTTTTTATATCTAGATGTCCACCCAAAGCATTCACTGGCTCATAGGTGGGGCTTTTGAAAGGTTATTGAATGACAGGGGTGCTATACTAAATGTGATGTTAGGATGCTGAGTCCACTCAGAAGAGGTAGGTAGGTGGGGGCATGACTTCCAAGTGTGTACATCCCTCTGCACCTCCCCACCTTTGCTGTCTGCTTTCTGGCTGCTGTGATGTGAGCAGTTTTGCTCTGCCAATCCTTTCCACCACCCCTTTATGTCTGGGAGATGGCCAAGCACGGACTAAACATGTGAGCCAAAATAACCCTCTCCTCCTTTAAACTGTGGGTGTCCAGTATTGTGTCTCAGTGATGAGAAAGTGACTAGGACAGGCCCTTTACATAAAATCATGGATGTGACCTATTCCCAATTATGAATTCCCAGTGAAGAATAGAGTCACAGGCTAAGAATGGAGACACAGGCTCTGTGATTTTCAGGTAACCAACCTGCAACGTCCAGCAGTCTAGTAGGATAGCCAGGGTCCTACTCTACCATCACTTTCAGCTGTACCTATCTGTAGGGATCTGTTGGGTTCTTGCTGTACCCCAGGAAGGAAAGGCAGCAAGAATGAGGAAAAAATAGAAAAGAGACAAAAAGCTGGGATCAGGTGGAGGTCCTCTCTCTCAGCAGAGAAGGGGAACTACCCAAAAGCAGTAGAGTGTTTATTTATACCAAGAGGTTGGTTAATTTTCCCCTCACTGTCGAGCCATCAGTTAACAAGCTACAATGGCTTGTTTATGTGCGTTGAGGAGCTCCCGGGTTCTCGGGCCGGCTTTGTCCTGCACACGTCATTACTTTCCAGTTTCTGCAGTTCCCAATATCTATCATTTGGTATCATTTACTTGGGCCAGATTAAACAGAAAGTAACCTTTCATGTTTTGTCAAAACCTGTGTAAGAGATGTTGGTAGTCTGAAACTGAGGCACATTCTAGCCACATATTCCAAAATAATACTGTCAGAATGATTCAGTTCATTTAGTATTTTTGAATTTTCTAAGATGATCCAATTTTATCTTAACCAAGAAACTGCCACGTATATTTGACCAAATAGCATTATTATTTAATCTAAGGTAATGGAAGCATATGGGTTGGCTCAAGAGACAAACTTGGGGAGCCATTTAAAAAAATATACAGAGCAAAATAAAGATAAATAATAGAAGTAGGGAAATCTTTTTAAAACAGGAGATCAAGGTGGGAGTTGGCAACAAAGGGAAGAGGGATTTAAAAAAAGAAAATTGCAGAAAAAAATGGAAACATAGTCCCATTGTAGAGCTTTTTCAAACAGAAAGGGGAGCAAGTTTTAGAGGGAGCAGGGAGGGATGGGAAGGGAAGGGGATAAAAAGGAATTAAGATGTGTGATGTACATAATAAGTGTAATAATTATCTACAGCAAACATGTGCTAATAAAAATATTTAAATATACTAACAAGCTGAGGGTGGTAGTACACATGTGTAATTCTATCGCTCCGGGAGGCTAAGGTAGAAGGATCACACATTCAAGCCAAGCCTGGACTTAGCAAAATCCCGCCTCAAAATGAAAAAAGCACTGGGGATATAACTCAGCGCAAAGGCCATGGGCTGAATCTTCAGTAGGTGTAGAGGGTGGGGAAGGGATGCAAAGAACAATTGACTTAGTCGAGTTTCCTTTCCCTTGGATGTGAGTTCTAGTTCTACTGTTGAGAAGTTAAGAGAAGACCCTTTGGGAATAGTCACAGAAGGGCTAAATAGTCAATGGAAAACGGTGCTGGAGACACTGAGACAGCAGATTATTAAATGCATGCTGTTTGAATAAATTTGCCAGCAAAATCATACACAGGTTAAGAAAAGGCTTCATGACTTTTTATTATCAAAACTTGTACTTTTTTCTGGAATATTTAATTTTTATGCTTTTTGTCACTATTCACACTATGATTTTTAGAGAAAGCTGAGCCACTTGGTGGTTCTAGTCCCTATATAACAATCATCCCTTCACTCTTGAGAGTTCCTTACTCCTTGCCACTTTGCCTTTGTAATGACTTACATAACACAAAGACCTTGGAAAATCAACACTTCCTGTGAACTCAACAGATTATTTGGGCAGTGTCCAATCCAGCAAGATCAGGCAAGAAAAAGTAGTTGGAGGCAAGTATGTTAAAATCTCCTGGACCAAGGTATAGCTGTGTATATGTCTAAAAGATCATACTGACTCACAGTAAGAATAAAGATCATGTAGGCTGACCAGCATGTGGTAGGGCTATTCACAGGATCACATGATTGTGGTAAGGGAGGCAGTATATTAAATTCTTTTTTTTTTTTTTTTTTTTTTTACTATTTTCTTTGTTGGTACCAGGAATCAAACTCAGGGCCTTGCACTTGCCAGGCAGGTGCTGCACTGCTGAGCTACATCCCCAGCCCAACATTCATAGATTAAATAACTGCTTTCTTGCAAATGGCCTACATTTTAAAAAATAAAGATCAAAGTGTTTTTTTGTTTTTGTTTTTTTTTTTTTACTTTTTAACATATAAAGATTCAAGTTACTAACATATTAGTTTTTGGGCTGGGGATTTAGCTCAGCGGCAAAGCGCCTGCCTGGCAAGCGCAAGGTTGTGAGTTCGGTTCCCAGTACCGGAGAAAAACCAACTAACATATTAGTTTTTCTGGTTTGGAAGGAAAGCAATTAGTTATGGTAATGTAGAAAGACAGCTGAACTGCACAGCGTATTTAAGACTTTTAAAATAAATTGAGTTACCTCATCTTACAAAAATACATGTCAGTGTACTAAATACTCAACAAAGATCCTGGATTTGGGATATTTAAAATACATTTCTCTTGGATCAGAACCAAAAATATCTGTAGTTTCTGATTACCTGTGTCAAGTTAAAATTACTTCTGGTAAAAATCACAAATTCCACCAAAATCATTAAAGATACATCCAAGCAACTCTCAAATACATTTTGAGGGCTAGGAATATAGCTCAGTGGCATAGCCTGCCTGGCAAGCAAAAGGTCCTGAGTTTGACTGCTGGTACCAAAAGAGCTCAAACAAACAAAAAACATACATTTCGACACCAAGGTCAGGCAATTCACTTGAAGAACATAATGAGTATCACTGAGTTTCTCTAGTACGACATTTGATGTCAATTTTGTATTATGACAATATTTTATATCTCACACAAAGGAGGTACTGGTACTTCAGAAAATTATGAGAAACATTAAGACCGAGGTGAAGAATTTGTATAGCTTTCCAAGATTTCAAAGAGGTAGTGATAGATACTTATCCCCCTGGCAATATCAAATGTAGTTCATTCCAAGTTGTTCTTCAGACTTGGCTTGATGTAACAGTTCATCAGGAGGAGATCCAGGTTATCTTTGCTGTCTGTTCCCAGTAGCAAGATGCAAAGGGGTTAAGAGGCCTTTTGTTTGAGCATTGATAGCTGCGTCATGATGAAGTAAGAAAAAAGCCACTCTGGTATTATTCCTCTTACAAGCACTGTGCAGAGGGTCCAGCCATCCACAGTCACTGCATGCACATCTGCCCCGTGCGACCAGCTCCCGGAAGATATCTAAGTGTCCACTGTAGGCTGCTCAATGAAGGGGCGTATACTCATCTTCATCCCTGGTGTTCACATGAGTGGCCTTCGCAGAAAATAGTCTCTGCACTGTAGTAAGCTGAGGAAAAAGAGGTCTTATAAACACCCATCACAAAGCAAAACAATAAAGAAGCTTAAGCTATCCAGCAGGTTTATTCATTTTTTTTACTAGTATATGTTTATTGTCCTTGTGGGGAATTGGTACGTGTAAATAATACAACTTAATTCCTGTTTTTTCCACCCCATTTCCTAGTAGCATTATATGTAAGTTAAACATATACTTGTTAGTAGATGATTTTAAAATGAAAATGTTAATTTTTGTGGGGTGGGCAACTGATTTAGTAATGAACAAGTTGTAACTATGTTCAGTTGTTCCTAAGTATGTTATTCTCTGAATATCAAACCATACATTTATTCCTGATCCAGCTGAAGCTTACTGCACAAAAGTTTTGGTGCTATATGAATGTCATAATTATATTTAATATTTCATATGCAAAGAAAATATAATCGATTATAGGATGATCACGTATGTAGTATTTGAAATTTAACAGAAGAATAAAATGGCGACAAGGAAATCCACGGATTAGAGGGTTCAACTGCTTCTGAATATAACCTTAGAAACATGCAACCAAGCAATAATTTTCAGTTTGCTCTATGGACCTCTCCTGGGTGAAAATGCTATTAAAAGAAAGTAGACCCTTTTAGCTATTTGCATAGTTTATTAACACAGATATGGGCAAACTTGGGAAAATGAAGTGAAAGTAGCCAAGTGGAAAGAGTAGACTTTTGCTGTTAATTCTATTTGAATGATTTGATGCAAATTAATATTATTATTCTTGAGGATTAAATAAAACAATGCAGTAAGGTTCTTAGTTGGTATTTAATAAACGTTAATTTCCATCCTGTGTATCCTAAATTATACTTATCTGCAGGATGATCCTCACTCTCAAAATTTTCAAGTAATACCTGATAGTTTGTAACCTAGTATGTACTTTCATGTGCACTGCTTCTTTGATTCTCACAATTCTGTATAAAAGATATTATAGCCATTTAAGCAGATAGGAAGCCAGAGGCCCCAAAATTGTGGAATTTGCCCAAAAACACATATAGAACAGATCTGGTTCAGGAGCAAGCTCCAAACCCATTGTTTTTCCTACTACATTATGGTTTCCCACCTTTCTTTTATTTTCAGCCAATTTTTTCCACAGCCCAAAAAAGCAGTTTGCTTGGATCTTTTCCATTTTTTTCCTGTAATTGATATCACTCTTCATTTTTCCATATTGCTCCTCCTCGTCTTCATTAGAATTGCCTACCCAGAGGCTTTTGAGTGCCAGTGGGGATAAGGTGTACTGTGTTTCCAACAATTCAAGTAGGTTAAAGTGTTCAGAAAAGTCTGAGGAATTCTCTGGGTCTAGTTTTCCATCATCATTTACTTTCTCTTTTTCCATTTTTACAACTATTCTGCATAAATAACATTTCAGATCCTGAGTGTAATCTTTGTCAAGATGAGTTATGTCAACTTGATTTTCTTCATCAAGATCTGAAAACAAACTGAAAATTAGATAAACAGTAAATGAGACTGTATTAATATCACAGAGATCAGTTTAATAAAGATGTAGAAACAAACTGTATCTAAACTCTTTGAGGGCTTTCTGATGACACCCATTAAATATACTAACTCTTAGTGTGGACAGAGTTTAGTTATTGTAGATCCTTAACGGTCTACCACATCTTATTTTTTGTTGTTTTCCTTTACGAAGTCAATGGCTGTAACTATTGTTTTGAATATAACAGTTCAATATATTTGTTTAGGTATTATTATGTTAAGAATGATGAATGATTGAAGTTTTCAAAGTATAACTAAGACAACAAATACAGGTAAAGATTTTTATAAACATAGATAACACAGATCAGAAACAAACATTTCTAGTTCTTAAAAAACAACTGTAAAGGATTCTTAGAGATGAAATAGCCCCTAAAACAACAGTGGCAAACCTATGCCACGTGCATTACTGTTTTTCTTTTAAGACAAAAGATGTTAATGTATGAGTGGCTTTTTCTAAACAATAACCTCAGTATTCAGGTTTAACTGCAGTGTTGGCACTTTGCAATAAATAAGTGGGTTTTGGGTTGCAGTTTGTGCACTCAGTCTCTAGAATGTTCACCATCACTGCCCTAAAAAGGTATCTGTCCAATCTCTTATCAATGCAGTATCTTTTTAATAAATTACATATAAAATTTTCTTGGTGTATTTAGTCTTAAAAGTCAAACCCAGAGGCATCTTCTTGATTCAGAGTATAAAATAAGATTCTTATTTAATGAAAACCCATCAGGAAGTAGTGTTTTCTAACTTAAAAGAACATTTTCCATTTTAAGAGAGATCCGATCACTGCCAGTGCCTCAAAAATAGTCCCGTGATAGATGGGGCTATAAGCCCATTTTACAGGTAAATGTGCTGAGGTCTGGATAATTTTTCTTTTAATCTTTTTGAGACAGGGTCTCGCTATGCAGTTCAGGCTGGCCTTGAGCTCACTTTGTAGCCCAGGCTAGTCTCGAACTCGCAACGATCCCCCTGCCTCAGCCTCCCGAGTGCTGGGATTACAGGAGTCCGCCACCACACCCGGCGAGGTCTGGACAGATTAAAACAATGTCACAGACCAAGAACTTTACCAAAGAACTGAAAGACTAGATCTTCGAATTAAAATGTTCCACATTTATTTTTATTGCACTAATACGGATCCAAAGGCGACAATAAAGGGAAGCAGGAAAGAAAGGATCCGGGAAGTGGGAATGACAGGGCCGCCAGTCCAACTCGGGCAGAGCCTGGTCACTCACAGGCCAAGGAATCGTGCCCGTGCCTTTACGAACAACCAAGGGTGAGGAAGCTGCCTCGGTCCCACCTAGTATCAGGGGCGAAAGGCGACCGTCTCTACACGACCAGTTCTTAATCCGACGGAGCCTACCACGAAAAGCTCGAGGGAGAGAGACAAGCTACCCACCCGCCAGAGAGAAAACCACGGCCGCGAATCTCGCTTCCGGGTCTATCCCCTGGCTGCTCAGGATTGGCTCCTTAACTGGGGCGGGGCCTCGCTGCTATTGCCCCTGCAGCCGCACGTTCTTCAGCAGCCAATGAGAATCGAGAAGGACTTGCGGCCTCTTCCGGCATCATAAGGTATCGCGAGAAATACGATTTTTCCCGCGCCCAATTCGGGTTTACGGCCCTGCTGGTTTTCTGGGCACGCTGCTGAGTCTTCTCGCGAATCCCGCCCCTCTTGCGGGGGAGAAGACGACCCGGATGCGGAGGTGAGGCTTTGGGGAGTCCGGGCGTGGGGTAATTTGGGAATCTTAGCCTCCTAGCTCTGCGGGTTCTGGGGCCGAAGCCCTTCCCTGGGCGGAGTCTGGAGGGCTCACGTTCAGACTTCGCGGAGTCGCGTGGCTGGCGCTTGCAGTCCTGGAGTCCAGGAGGAGCCTGGCACTTGGAAGGGGTTTCGCGGTTGCTGCTGCTGGTTGCAGAATCTAGCCCTTGTCCTGCTGGCGCTCAGAACCGTTTCTCCGCAGACCGCGTGTCCGGCTGTTCATTGTAGCTTTATGTGTGGGGCCCTTCTCTTCCAAAAACAAGCCCTTCCCTTCAGACCCTGAAAGTGCGAGGTCGCCTCCAGGCTTCGCGATGCCCTCTGCGCGCTGTTCGAACGTTTCCGCGCCTCCCGAGCTGTGTGCGGAGCTGGAGTCCATGTGACCCGTTCAGTCCATTTATGTAATATACATTCGTTTTTAGTGCGAGTAAGGGAGAAGAAAATAGCTAAGTTTAACCGTAACTGGCAAACTGGTGGCTCTCGAGGTGTTATTTTCTATTAGTTTATGAAAAAAAAGGATAGTACTCACGCGAAAATAGGACTTTTCCAAAATTGCAAGTTGGCTTATTTAAGAAGTCTGTATCTTATGCAACCGAACTCATGTTGGTTAAATATGTGCAGCTTTTTTAAAAAATGTGCTTTATGATCTTTGTTTTTAGAATCTGCTACAATTTGGAATCGAGAGACTTTTCTGATATACGTGAACACAACACCCAAGCATAGTTGCGGAGAAACCTGGTCTCAAAGGCGCTCCACTGGCCATAAAAATGAGTCCTGCAGAGGCACTGTAAGTCTGTGACTTTTGGAACCCATTGTTACTTCTGCTTTTTAAGTCTGTCAGCTATGAGCATGTCAAAACTTAAGTAGCAGTAAGTAAGTTTACCTTTGGATAGGAAGTGTTAGTCATCAAAAAGAATATTTGGAATGTTTAAAAGTCTCTATTGTATGTTTGCTTATTATCCAAAGGATAATACAGTGCTATAATTTGGAGTCTTGCAGTAATTTGTTATATTGCTACAGCATGTAAGCTTATTTTCTTAGGCTTTGTGTTAAAATATTGAAGCTGTAAATATCCCCAAATTTTTGTGATTAAATCCTGTTAGTTAACGCAGTTCTACTTAAATAGATTTTTAGAATAAATTGTGCTACTATTGATTGAATTGAAAATAAATTGAATACAATGGATATAAATACAAGGACTATAAAAGTTAAACGGAAAAACTTTAGACTTTCAGTCTTTCACGTGGTTTCAAGTCTTTGGTAAAAATTTGCTGTGACCTTGGGCAAGTCAGCAGTTCCCTAGGCCTTGTCTGTTTCTTCTGTTGTGTAATTGGATTAATAATGTCTTTCTCAGGTGAATTTTGAGGATTAAATGAGAGAATTTTTGTGAAAATACTTTATACATTGCTATAGAAGGATGTGGTAATCTGATCCAAAAAGTTTGTGTATAGCATTCACAACTTTGTGCATATTATTTTTGAAGTTTCTAAAGAAAAATCTTGCTAAATTTTTTTGTATATAAAGATTTGGATTTTGGAGATAGATACAAAAAAAATTTTTGAACTCTTTTCTGGTTCAATAGAAATAGTCTGGGTTACATAGCCAGACCCTGGGTCAGAAAAAACAAATATTAAAAGTTACATTAGGTTTAAGAGTGTTAATAAGTACTGTATTGCTGCTTCCTGTGAAAGTACCTTTACCAAATTTCATTTAAATTGTAATAGTTTGTTGTTGTTTTTTTTACTTTACCAAATTTATTAATGAAAAAGCAACTATGTAGAGAGGAGTCAGGCATTTTCAGCGGTCTGAATGTAAGTTATTAGCATATAATATAAAGTCTACTTTTAAACTTAGAGGAAGACTTTTTAAATTTGATTTTCCTAGAAATGTGCAAAATCAGGTAAGCTAAGTTTGGAAGTAAGGAGCAAAGCCTTTTGGGTTTTTATGATGGAACAGAATAGGAGAACAAGCAAGCTTGAAGGTCTGAGTTATATGAAGGTATATAAAACTTGTTATGATAAGGTTATACATTTCTGAAGCAGTTACGGAACCCTTTAAAATTTGCGTGCATTTGTTCTGAATTGAATTAGTGTAGTGGCTAGGGAAACTGATTTTAAAGATTAGTTTAACACCTCAAAATTTCAGACCACGTTTAAGGATAGGAAAATGATTTTACTCCACACATAACTGCTGTTACTTGTTTTGTCCTTAGGTTTCTTTTGCTTGAATATCCTTTAAAGCAGATGTTTTTCTTTTTTGATATAGTGATGATGAAAATACATTTAAAATCTTAGTTGCAACTGATATTCATCTTGGATTTATGGAGAAAGATGCAGTGAGAGGAAATGATACATTTGTCACACTTGATGAAATTTTAAGACTTGCCCGGGAAAATGAAGTGAGTTTGGTTTGTATTTGTGTGATTTTTACTCTATTTCCTTATTCGATAGCTCTTTCCCTTGAAGTTTGGTTTATTTTTATAGGCTCATGTGTTCACAGTACCTGTTTATCAATATATTAAAAGCTCACAGAAGATTTTATATGTTGTGTCCTCATTTCAAGTAGGAGCTACTTTGGTATAAATAGTCTTAAAATTTACAAATATTCACAGAGTACTTAATGAGTACACGGTCAGTTTTTCTCTGGAATGAAAATATTACTGTCATAATTTCTGCTTTCAAAGAACGGATATCTAGAAAACTCACATGGAAAATCATGTGACAAGAGCCACAAGAAAATCATAAGCAGCATTTCCTGGGATTTTAGAAGTGGAAGAGATCACAATTAGATGAGAATTGCAAGATGAGCTTAATGAAAGAGTGACATTAAATGAGGGCTTCTTTTTATTTTAAAAAGAAAACAAAAACACAATACAAAAACAAAACAGCACAAAAACAATAAAACAATACAGAATTTCAAAACAAGATGATAGGAAACTAACAATGGTTGTTGTATTACATAGTGTTATCTTCGAAGTAGTTGCTCAGATTTCCAGATACAGGTATGCAAGATTGATCAGACAGTTAAACATTAACTCTCCCTTTCAATAAACCCATAGAAATTAGTAGTACAATTATCTTAGCTATCTTGTGTGTATATATAGATATATTTTTTTTTCCTTCTTTCTTTCTTTTCTCCTTTCCCTCATCCCAGTTGTTCTTTCCTTTTGAGTAGTTTCTTTCCCTGTAGCATATCTACTGTACCTCTCAGGTTTTATTTACTTTTTCAGGTTCTTACACTAGGGAGACAACATGATGTTTACATATGTAGGTCTGATTTATTTCACTTATGAGTGTAGTGTCTAGTTACATCCATTTACCTATAAAAGCCTTAAGTTTATCTTTCTTTATAGCTAAGTAATATTCTGTTGAATAAAAATACCACATCTTTTTTACCCATTCCTCAGTTGATGGGCATTTAGTTTGTTTCCAAGATCTTGCTATGACAAATAGTGCTGCTGTGAACATGAGTGCACTTATATTGCTGTGGTATGATGTTTTTAACTCTTCTGGGAAAATACCCAGAAGGGGAGTAGCTGGGTTAAATGGGACGTGTATTCCTAGTTTTTTGAGAAATCTCTAGACTCATTTCCAAAGTGGTTGCACCAGTCTATATTGCCACCAACAATGGAGAAGAGTTCCTTTTTCCTCATGTCCCCTGCAGCGTTTGTTGTTAGTTGATTTCTTGGTGATAGCCATTCTTACTGGGGTGAGATGAAATCTCAGTGTTGTTTTAATTTGCATCTGTAGAATGACTAATGATGTTGACCATTTTTTCATGTATTTGCCATTTGTGTATTCATCTCAGATGCCCATTTTTGGATTGGGTCATTGAATTTGAGGAGTCTGATTTTTTTCAATTCTTTATATGTTCCAGATATAAGTCCTTTGTCTGAGGGACAGTTAGCTAAATTGTTTTCCCACTCTGTGGGTTTTCTTTTCATTCTATTGGTGATTTCTTTTGATGTACAAAAGCATTTTAATAGGATGAGATCCCAGTTGTTGATTCTTTGAAGTGTTTCCCTTGCATTTTGGGTTTTGTTCATGAAATCTGTGCCTACCCCTATGTCTTCAAGATTTTGACCTACTTTCTCTTCTGGTAGATTTAGTGTTTCTGTTTTAATATTGAGATCTTTGATTCATTTGGACATTATTTTAGTGCATGGTGATAGACATGGGTCTAATTTTTAGTGTTTTGTATGTAGAGAGCCAGTTTTTCCAGCACCATTTGTTAAAGAGGCTATCTTTGGGGGCTGGGGATTTAGCTCAGTGGCAAAGCGCCTGCCTGGCAAGCACAAGGTTGTGAGTTCGGTTCCCGGTACCGGAGAAAAACCAAAAAAAAAAAGAGGCTATCTCTCTTCCAGTGAACATGTTTGGCCCCTATGTCAAAGATAAGGTGGTTGAGGGGCTGGAGATTTAGCTCAGCGGCACAGCTTGCCTGGCAAGCGCAAGGTCGTGAGTTTGATTCCCGGTACCAGAAAAAAAAAAAAGATAAGGTGGTTGAGTGTGTTCTTAGTTGTGTCTGCATCTTCCAATCTGTTCCGCTGGTCCTCGGGTCTGTTTTTTTGCCAGTACCATGTTGATTTTATCACAGTAGCTATGTAGTATAATTTCAAGTCAGGGGTAGTGATGCCTCCTGACTTCTCTTTGTTGCCCAGGATTGCTGTGTTATTCTAGATCTCTTCTGGTTCCAGATGAATTTTAGGAATGTTTTCTCTAGTTTTGTGAGGTATGCTAATGATATTTTGACTGGGATTGCATTAAATCTTATAACAATTTTGGAAGTATGACCATTTTCACTATGTTGGTTCTTCCTATCCATGAGCAAGGGACACCTTTCCATTTTCTGATAACCTCTTCGATCTCCTTTTTCAAAGTATTGTAATTTTCAATATATAAATCTTTTACTTCCTTTGTTAGATTGATTTCTAAATATTTCATTTTTTTTGGATGCTGTTGTGAAGGGTGTGGTTTCCCTAATTTCTCTCTCAATAAGTTTGTTGTTTGTATACAAGAATGCTGTTGATTTTTAAGTATTGACTTTGTATCCAACGATGGAACTGAATTTGGTTATTAACCCTAGGAGTCTTGGTAGAGTTTTTGGAGTCTGCTATGTAGAGTATCATGTCATCTGCAGGTAATGATAATTTAACTTCTTCCTTTCCTATGCTTATTCATTTTATTTCTCTCTTGTCTCATTGCTCTGGCTAGTGTTTCCAGAACTGTGTTGAAAAGGAGTGGTGACAGTGGACATCCTTATCTTGTTCCTGATTTTAGAATGAAAGCTTTCAGTTTTTAAACTTGGGCTTTGAAGAAAAAGTGGACTTGGATGCTTGAAGAGAATAGAGAATGTACATTCTGATGAAGCAGGAATGAGGGAGTCATGTGTTAAGGAATAAGGGGGTCGTGTGTTAGAAAGCATACCGAAAGACTAGAAAGTGAGGGTTTGAGTTGCATTGAGGAAAGCTTCAAATGCTGGTTGGAGGAGTTCATACTGAATTTAGTAGCCAGTCTTCTGGTAGCAAGGTAGTATAGAATGAATTGTTACTGAAGACTGCTTTGAGGTTTTTCAAAAAGTAATGGCATTGGGAATGGAAATGAAATGAATGCAGGAGATATTACAAAGGAGGGATTTGGATACTTGGATTATAGGGTGAGGATGAGAAAAAAGGGATGACAATGACTGGAGTGTTCAGTCTGGGTGGGTGGTGTGTATAGAGTCCAGAAAAGAGTTGGAAAATAAAAATAAGTGCTGGTGAACTGCAAAGTATCAATCTTGACTTTTGCAGTTTCTATTCAGTTTTCTGTAAGGCCTTTAGTTCTTCTTCCTGAATATAACTGGAACTTCCTCACTACCCTAGATCTTCACACCTTTAAACTTAGTAGCAAACTTGTAGTTTACCTGAAGTGCAGTTGCCTGCCCCTGTGCTTCCTACTTCATTCTTTCTCCCTGTATCCATTCAGCATAGCAGCCAAAGTGAACTTTTAAAATCCTAAATTAGGTCTGTCATTGTGCTGCCTGAAATATTCCAAATGGCTTTCCCTTGAATACAGAATAAAATTCATACTACAAAGCTAACTTGATCTGGCTCCTGCCAGGAGAGTTACCTTCTACAGCTCTGCCTCGTTTACAGGGCTGTGCCTACCCTGGCATGTTCTGTTCTGGAACTTTCACAGGTTTGGTTTCCTGGGTTTGGAGCACTTTGCTCTTGGTAGGGTTGACTTTTTAGTTCAAACTTTACCTTTCTGAAGAGATCTTTCGTAGCATTCTTTTTTTTAATTTATTTTAAAAATAAGAGAATGAGAATATATTAATAAGCACACATACATTTACAAAATAACACAAGAGCAATACAAGCAATACTGAAATTCAGACAAAGTGATAGGAAATTAACAGTGGTTGTTGTATTACATATTGATTTCTTCAAAGTGGTTGCTCAGGAAAACAAATACAGACCTGTAAAATTGGTCAAATAATTAATCATTAACTGTTCCCTTCAATGAAGTGATAGAAGTCAGTAGTACAGCTATGTTAGCTATCCTGTATATACATACATACATAATTTTCTCCTTTTCTCTTTTCCCTCATCCCAGTTGCTCTTTACTTTTGAGCAGTTTCCTTTCGTTTCACAATGTCTGTCATACCTCCTAATTTTACTCACTCTTTCAGGTTCTTACACTAGTGAGACAATATGTTGTTTACACATGCAGGTCTGATTTATTTCACTTATGAGTATGGTCTCTATTCTGTAGCATCACTTCATCATATAGCCCTGAAACAATTTACTGTTTGTGTATTCTATGGGAGGTACCCTTGATGAGAGTGATACAAAATGTTGAATGAGGGGCAGGACATCATCTGTTTTCTAGGTTGCTATTACTGGTGTGTGTAGGAATTCTATAATAGTTAAATGAATAACTTGGATTGAATTGACATCTCTATATTCTGTTAAAGTGCGAGGTTTGTGTTTGACTTAAAACTTTTAAAAAAATAATTTAATTGCCTTGGGAAACTTGACTCAAGGACTTACAGTAATTGAAAGGTGGCTTTGTTGAACATGGGTTACAAACCTAAATTGGAGTAAAATTAGTTACTAGATTTGAAATCCCTTTTAATAAGTAAAACATAAGATTTTAAACTGCCATATACAATAGTGTCTTTCATGAAATTTTTTCTATCACTTACATCTATAGTTTAAATTTTTTTTTAACCTGTAAAATCTGTTAATTTTAACACCATTTTCTGTTCATTAGGTAGATTTTATTTTGTTAGGTGGTGATCTTTTCCATGAAAATAAGCCTTCAAGAAAAACATTACATACTTGCCTGGAGTTACTTAGAAAACATTGTATGGGTGATCGTCCAGTACAGTTTGAAATCATCAGTGATCAGTCAGTCAACTTTGGTTTTAGTAAGTAAGTATATTTATTACTTGAGTGATAAAGTTACATATGTTTTCTTTGTGATACAGATAACCATATTACCAATTAGCCATTTCACCTTCACTATAAACTTTTCATAGTAAATGCAGTTTGCATTTTTTGTATAGCATTGTACAAATATTGGGACTGAATATTTTAGATTTTTATATTCCTGATAACTTTTGTTGGGATATTTTTATCTTTTTCTTCCTGTTTTATATCAGTTACTTATATATTCTAGATACTAAGATATACTCAATAAACATTTTCCCAATCTGTGGATTGTCTTTTGACTTTATGTAGTCTTTTGACCAAAATATTTGATTTTTATGTAGACAAATATATCACTTTTTCTTTTAAGATTTGTCCTTTTGAAATTTATGATATTCCTCTAGAACCCCAAGTGGTGCAACTACCATGATGTTTTTCTTAAATATTGTATAGGTTATCATTTTACATTTAAGTGTTACCTCAGTCTCCTTTAGCATGTGTTAGTGTCTCTGTCTTGTTTTTTTTTGAGAGGTCTCACTATGTAGTTTAGGTTAGTCTTGAACTTACTGTGTAGCCCAGGTTGGCTTCAAACTCAACAGCGATCCTGCTACCACAGCCTCCTGAGTGCTGGAATTACAAACATACATCACCACTCCTGGCATGTCTTTTCTTGTCTTTCCTGACACTGATACTTTTGAACCATACTAGTTGGGTATTTTATAGAATGTCTTTCGTTGGGTCTTTCTTTTATTTCCTATAATTTGGGATTGGGGAGGAATATGTTACACTGTTACTGTGAAAAATGTGTGGTTCATGAATTAATAGGCAAGTAAAAGAGAACAGAAACTACAGAAATAACCTCAGATGGGTGTAGGAATTTAGTGTTTTATGAAAGTAGCATCTCACATCTTGAGAAAAAAATGTTATTCAAAAAATTAAGTACACTAAAAAAACTGTTAGATGCTTTAAAAGATGTTAAGATGTAGAAAACCCACAAGCCATAAAAGAAAAGACTGATGCATCTTTATAAAAATAAATTTCTACACAGCAAAAATTGTGTGAGGCAAAGTTAAAAGTTATAGTTCATCTAGTCATTTGCAATTTACCCATTTTATGCCTAATTTTCTGTAAACAAATAAATCTTTGAAGTTAAAAAAACTATGACAGTAAAAATAGGGAAGGAATATGGACATAATTTGCAGAAAAGGAAATAAAGTGACATTTAAATGTAATTGTTTTAAAAGTTCTATCTCTTTCATAAGAAAAAATATAGAATGAATCCATACAGAAATATTTTTCTTCTATAGGTTTGGCATAGATCAATGATTCTTAGTCCTGAGTGCTTCTTAAAGTTACCTAAGAAGCCTATAAGTACTGTTCCTGGTATCCATGCCAACTGATGTATCTCTTTGAATGTGTCTTAAGAAGTGGTATTTCTTAAAAGATGACCAGATAATTCTTAACATGCAGTCAGGGCTGAGAACCACTAGTATAGATTTTAAAGCCTGATAATAGCCCATATTGGTGAGGTTGGGGAAACTGTCCTTCTGATACATGGTCATTATGTGTAAATTTGAACAGTCTATGGAAGAAAATTAGCAGTAGTTATGAAAATAAATGCATAAATCCTTTTACCCCAAATTCCCTTCTAGATATTTTCCTACAGATACCGTCTCATAAGGGCATTGTTTGTAAATGTCCAGTGTTAGGGAACTGGGTAAGCACAGTACAGTAAACCATTCAGTGGACTGCTGTGCCAGCCAGTAAAAAGCAAAAGGAAGCTCTTTGTATTTAGTACTGCTATGGAATGATTTCTGAACTAATAAAGTGATAAAAGTAGTGGGGGGGGCAGAAATCTAAACAGTGCTAACATTTATGCAAGAAGAAAATATATTTATGAGCTTATGTAAGTAGGTTATTTTTGAAAAAAAGTGCAGTAGAAATTGCTAATGTTAACAAAGGTGCCAAAAACAAATACCAGAGGAAAAGTAGCCTTTTTAATAAAACTGCTGGGAAAACTGGCTAACCACATGCAGAAGACTGACTCTAGACCTGTGTCTCACTATGTACTAAACTAAAATCAAAATGATTCAGAGGTCTAAATGTTAAAACAGAAACATTAGAACTACTAGGAGATAAAATAGGTGAAACTCTTGAAGTCATAGGCGGAAAGACTTTCTGAAGAGTGCCCTGGTTGCACAGAAAGTAGTACCAAGAATCAACAGATGTGATCATATCAAATTAAAAAGCTTCTGCACAGCAAAAGAAACAATCAACAGAGTGAAGAGAAAAAATGGGAAAAATTTTTTGCCAGGTATTCCTCAGACAGAGGACTAATATCTAGAATATATAAAGAGTTTAAAAAAGTAGACTCTCCAGAATGAAAGACTAAATCAAAAATTGGGCAAGTGGAATGTATAGGCACTTCTCAGAGAAAGTACAAATGGCCAGTAAATACATGAAATGTGCAATATCTCTGGCCATTAGAGAAGTTCAAATTAAAACCACAGTAAGATTCTGTCTTACCCTAGAAAGAAAGGCCATCGTCAAAAAAGCAAATAATAACAAATGCTGGCAAGGCTATGGGGTAAAGAATACTTCAGTACTGTTGGTGGGAATGTAAACTAGACAGCCACTGTGGAAATCAGTATGGCAATTCTTCAAAAAACTAAAAGTAAAAGTTTCATTTCACCCAGCTATTGCCCTTCTAGATATCTTCCCCGAAGAGTTAAAGACACCATATTACAGTAATACATGTGCAGCACAATTCATAATAGCTAAACCTTGGAAGTGGCCTGTGTGTCCATCAACAGATGGATGGATAAAATGTGATATTTACATACAGTGGAGTACTACTGTATTATAAAGAAGGATAAACATTTGTAGAAAAAGGATAAACATTTGTAGAAAAAGGGATGTATCTTGAGATCATAATGTTAAGTGAAATAAATCAGACAAGGAAGCTTAAGTATTATTGTTTTCTCTTATGTAAGAATCCCAAAATATAAATACATTAGTACCTTGTTAATTCTTTCTACGATTCTGGTCACGAACCAAATTGGACAAGCACCAAATCAAATTTCCCCATAAGATCAATATTGAACCTAACCATTGTATTTGATTTGATTCACGTCCAGTTCGGTTTGTGACCAGAATCGTAGAAAGAATTGTTTGTGAACCAAGGTACCACTATAAAGAGCAAAATAAGAGATAGATAATAGAAGTAGAGAGATAGATCTCCCAAATGGAAAGGGGATCAAGAGATGGAGGAAAAGGAGAGGGAAGGGAGGCAAGAAAAAAGAATTAAGATGTGTATATGTACCAATTTCCTACAAGGAATGTAATCATTATGTACTGCCAACATGTACTACTAAAAAGTAAGAGCAACAAATAAAAAAGAAATTGCTAACATTTGCCCTGAGAAGAGCTGGAAAACTGGGAGTAGGAGTGGTCAGGAGACTAAATGCACATCTAGGAGGTGATAGAATCAGAACTGTTATTCTAGATCTTTTAAGTTCCAGGGTATACTGTGTATGTTTTCTCACTTCTCCCCCCTACAAATAACCTGTAAAAGGCTTCGGTGCCAGGCATGATGGGGCACCCCTTGGGAGGTTGGGGCAGGAGGATCACTATGAGTTTGAGGCCAGCCTCAGTGACATAGTGAGTTCAAGGGCAGCATGAACTGTGTAGCAAGATTATCTCAAATAATACCTACACAAAGGCTTTTAAAATTTTGGAAGTTTTCCCACTAATGACCATGCCAAGCACCATTTATTGCTTTTGTATTTTCTACAGTGTAGTACTTCAAAATATTTTCAGACTTTAGTCAAAATGAATTGTTGCCTGCTTTATGTTCTAAAGCTCTAAACCAGTGGTTATCTGCTAATTTGGGTCACACCGTTTGATTAATTGTGTTACTGTATCTGAGGAGACTCTGGGAAAGAGCTTTCATCCTTCCTAGAAACGTGAACTTTCCTCTTTTCCTTTAAAGGTTTCCATGGGTGAACTACCAAGATGGCAATCTCAACATTTCAATTCCAGTGTTTAGTGTTCATGGCAATCATGATGATCCCACTGGGGTAATTAGTGTTTTGTTGTAGTTTAAAGTTTAGAAATGACCAGTTTAGTTTATCTGTGGAGACCACCAATTGTCCCAGAAGTTTGTAGTCAAATTGAGTCAAGAAGTCAGAATCACTTTTATCATTAATATAAGTATGCTGCTTGTTGGGTTTTAAAAATCTCTAAAATAAGAATTGCTAAGTGAGCTGTGCTTTTACATCAGTGCTGGTATAAGTGTGGCACATGAACCACAGTGGGCTGTTCATATCATTGCAAGGCTCTTTTTGTGTGTGTGTGTGTGTGTGTGTGTGTGTGTGTGTGTGTGTGTGGCTTTCATTGCAAGGTTCTAAAAGGTTGACTATCACTGTTTTATATCATTAGAGCTGAGTTTAACAGTGTGTAATCAGGAGTAACATTTTCATAGTACTCTATAGTTACCAGTATTTTGATAGCGCTTGTGATCTCATTACAGGAAATGATTGTTTTATGAGCAACTTTAAATCTACATTAGATTATTTTATTGCCTCTGATGAGGATGTAAGATTGGAGGTCCTAAACTCAGAGTATTTTTATTTTATCTGGTCAAATATAAGTCATTAATTATGTGAAGTTCTTTTTCCCTAGTTTTTAAGAGGTCTATTAATATATTATATAGCGTGTATTTCACAGCTAATTTTTATATTTTAGTGACCAGGATATCATGATAGTTGTGATGTCATATGAACTTCACATTTAACATGTGATTGTTGTCAATGTAGCTAATTTGTAATAAAAAAATTAGCAAATACTGATACTATTAGAATTTTGTTTTGAGAAAATACTTTCCTAGTGTAAATTTTTGTAATTGTGAGTTGAACATCCCTAACCCAGAAATAAGCTCCAAAGTCTGAAAATCGCTGGTCAAAAAGTTTTGAGTTGAATGTTTAGATTTGGAATGCTGAACTGTAAAACCTGAAAAATTCCAAAGTCTGAAATACTTCTAGTCTGAAGCATTTTGAATAAGGAATACTCAATCTGTAGTACATGGGTTATGCTTATAATAGGTAATATGATATTCATATAGATCATTTTTATATACACATTAATATTCTTTGATAATATTTTGTATAGGCAGATTCACTCTGTGCCCTGGATATTTTAAGTTGTGCTGGATTTATAAATCACTTTGGACGGTCAATGTCTGTTGAAAAGATAGATATTAGTCCAATTTTGCTTCAAAAAGGAAGCACAAAAATTGCTCTCTATGGTTTAGGTAAGATGGTTTTATTTCTCTATATATGTCAATTAAGAATTATTTGAACAGTTATTGAGAAATGAAATTTTGGAGACAACTTTGTAGTCCTTTGGAAAAAAGTGGGACAAATTGGATTATTTCTCATTAGTGATTGTAAAACATGATGGAATATTTGGTAAAATTTTTTTGGTATTTATAAGGATCAATAAATGTTAATACATACTTGTTTTTAGTAGTTTTGTTGAAAAAAATTTTTCCCCTTAGTATCTATTTATTGTTTTAGGCTTTTTCTTTTAGGCTCGGATATAGAATCTTAAGTATTAGAATTAGAGAATAAGGGCCGGGGATATAGCTCAGTGGCACAAGCACCTGCATGGCAAGCGCAAAGTCCTGAGTTCGATTTCCGGTACCGGGGGAAAGAAATTTAGAATTAGAGAATAACTCTTTTAAAAAGATTTGTAGGATAATTCTATAAAATTTAACGTTAGACTGTCTCCTCATTAAAACTACATTCTGGTATCTTGTAAGTCTTTCAGAGGTCTAACGTGTTGCTGTGCAGGGCAGTAACCACTGGCCTCGTGTAAGTACAGAGCACTTGAAGTGTGGCTAGTCTGAGTTAGTGTGCCCTGCCTGTAAGGTTCACGCTAGGTTTCGAGAACTAAGGGAAAGATGTAAAACATATTATTAATATTTTAGATTAAATAAGTTAATGGAATTTGTCTTTACTTGTGTTAATGTGGCACTTAAAATAACATATTCAGCATGCATTAGTAGCTCACATTATACATCTGTTGGACAGTGCTAGTCCAGAGCTGTTCCTCCCTAATGCTCAGAAATTCACTGTATCAGCCTCACTAACTTGAGTTTGTTTACTGTTCAGTAGGTAAAAGCTTATTTACTGGGCTTTATTCTGTGTGAATGAAAGACTAAAGACCTTTTTTTTAAAGTGCATTCATTATTTTGTATATTTTATATCTGAAGTTTTTGAGGCTAGAAGTGATGTATATATGTGTATATATACTGTATATACATTTTTATTAGTGCATATTGATTAGTGCATATTGATACAGATTATTGGGCTTAATTTTGGCAGATTTATACATGCTGTCTCCATGCCACATTCCCCCTTAGTTTCACATGGTTTAGAGAGAGTGTATTTCAAGTCCATTTATTGTGCCTTTTTGTCTGACTCTGCAAGTGATAGAGCAAGAACACTTTTTTTAAAAAAGCCATTAGTAGTTTTAATCATTGCAGTATTAGAGGTCATCTCTCCAGAAAATGGTTTCTCCTGTTTGGTTCAGGTTAAGGCCAGATCCCGTTACATGCCTCAGCTCTCGCCAGACACTATGCATCTTTTATCCATTTTCTCAGTCTCCTCTCATCCTGATCTGCCTTCCTTAATTGGAGTCGGTCTTCCTCCCAAACACCTATCCTTCACCATAAATGCTTTGCATTCTAGAACTCTTTGTAATCAATAAATTCTTTCCTTTCTTCAGGATAATGAGCCCACCTGGCCTTCTGAGATTCCCCTGTCCCTACGGTTCTCTTACCGACGGGCTTTGGGGCAAGAAGGGGGGTCGCTGTTCTCCTTCTTCCCCACCACTCTTCTTTCATGCCACCACGCAGCCTCCTATTCAAAGCTTATGCCATCTGCATAAACTGCCTTCCCATTTCCCTCAGACTTACCCCACCTCCCACACTTGCCTTCTAAATTTTAGTGGTCTTGTTACTTCAGCACCTAAGCAGGTCAGCCCTTAGTGCCCCAGGCATTTATGCCTTTCCTTGTGTTTCCAGTTACATGATCTGCATTCCGCCTCAGCCACTTAGCCCACATCCAGCATTGTTGGCTTTCTTTCTAGGGTCTGTAGCAGTTTAGAAAGTAGCAACATCACCTGTACCATCTCCAACTCTGCACTGTTTTCCTCACTGTGCAATCCTGGCCTTTTCTCCTTTTAAAATGTTTAGAATTTGTATCTTACTTTAGTTCATTTGTTTTTGTTTCCACTAGGTCAAGGCAAACTGATGGATATGGGAAGAAGTATTTGAGAGTAAAGGAATTATTGAAATGCAAAATGTTTTTATCTGAAAACAATATGTAATAATAATGTTCTTTAATATGCATTTGTCACCTCTTTTAATATGTGTATCTGTGCATGTTGTAACTCTTTATCTTAAAGGCTCAGAAGTATATGAACTTGTAGTGTTTAGTAAAGAGATAGTGAAAAACAAAATTAGTAGAAGTTTTCATAAAAATCTAATCATAGGAAATGTACTTTTTATTCCACATGTTCCTGAAATTAAAGGTAGATATGCCTGAAATGGAAAATGTTCTTTCAGTGCAACTCACTTCTATTGTGTTAGAACTTGGAACATAGATTTATAAATGTCATTACCTATAAATGATTCTAGAATTCAATATATTTTTAAACAATAAAGTAAGATATTTTGAGAAACACATAATTTAGAAGTGAAAATTTTTTAGCCAAAGTAAGAAAATAATTTTAAAATAATGTACTGTCTACTTCAGGGTCCATTCCAGATGAAAGGCTCTATCGAATGTTTGTCAATAAAAAAGTAACAATGTTGAGACCAAAGGAAGACGAGAGCTCTTGGTTTAACTTATTTGTGATTCATCAGAACAGGTAAAGGTATTCTCTGAAAACTTGTGGGTCAGTAATGGAGGTTCCTCTGATCTGTCTTCAAGCTCACCTACCATAGCAAAACACTCTTATTCCTTCAAGGTTGTCAGTATAGGGTCAGGCAAAACTTAGATTTGCTTTGTGTGATTTCACTTTTAATTTTTTTTCAGTATATGTTAATGTCTATAAAGGGATATTTGTAACATATGGATGAGGGTTTTTTTGGTTTTTTAGTCTTTTTAAGACAGGGTTTCACTATGAAGTTCAGGCTGGCCTTGAGCTGACTTTGTAGCACAGGCTGGTCTCGAAATTGCAGTCATCCTCCTGCCTTAGCCTCCTGAGTGCTGGGATTACAGACATGCCGCACCACGCCTGGCTAACATGTGGATGAGGAGTAAAAATGACCACAAAGTGAATACTTCTAAATTCAGCAAAAGGTAGAATCTTACCCATTGCAGTGTCTCATACTCTTGTTTGATCTCATCCACTTCCTCATACCTCAGGGAGAGCATTATTCTTAGAGTTGAATGAATTATTTCATTGCTTTTCAGTATTCTTTAATCACATATATATTGACAATTGATTTTTATTTAGTTTTAGTATAACAAATCATGCTGTATGTTTCACAGGCAATTTATTTTCACCATATGTTACTGAGATTTATCTATTTTGATGCTTAGAAGTTTAACTCATTCTTACTGATGTTCACAGTTACATTTTTTTCCTCTTGTCAGTGAACATTTTTATTTCCAGTTTTTGCTTTCTTACATATTTAGGAACATTTCTTACATATTTCTGCTGGTGCATATATGTGGGAGTGTCTTTCCAGAATTTGTAAATATAACTAGATGGGTTTATTGTTGGCGGTCATTAGTTCAGTTTGTTGATAGGATATGAGGTTGACTGAAAGGAAATGATTGAAGAAGCCGAGATTTATTTTATGACTGCTACAGTAAAAAATGTGAGGTGGCAACAGTGATAGATAACAGTGAAACTGATAGAGAAGAGAGAAACCTGGGAAGTTGTCAAGGAGGAATCCAAGGGATTTGGCGAATGATGTATAATTTCTTTCTTGAACATACTTATTAAATACAGAGCACTGTGCATTTATTGAATATAAACTTATGTTAGGTGCTATTGTCTATATATATTCTTGAGTGAATAACTAAGTTTCAGAGGAATAGTAGGCTAGACTTTTGATGTGTGTTACCTCTGTGTAACTTCACACAATTGTGTTATTCTTTCTTGTGGAAGGCTTCCCAGTTTTGCCGGACTTTATACTATGCCAAAGTAAAGATTAGTTGAAAGGACAGCTTATAAGTAATTTCGAGAATTTAAACCAGGATGAAAGGTAAAAGGCAGCATCGGTGTCTTAGTTGCTTTCATCATTACTGGGAGAAAATACCTGACACTCACAAGTTAAAGATGAAAAGGTTTATTTCAAAGGTCGCAGTTTGTTTCACTCCATAGGTGGCTGACTCCAAGGCAGAGTGGCGTGGCGCAGGGGCATTGAAGAGGAGAAACAGTCCTTGGCAGGACAGGCAGAAAGCAGAAGCAAACAGCAGCAGCCTGCCTTGCATCTTCCCTTCTATCTCACCCAAAAGCCTTTTGGGTGGTGCTGCCCACACCCATGGTTAGCCTACCATTATTGACAGATGGAACTACGCTAACACAATCAGTGGAATAATTTAGTGCCATCAATTCTTTTTCTTTTTTTTTTTTTTTTTTGTACCGGGAATCAAACTTAGGACCTTGCACGTGCCAGGCAGGTGCTTGTACTGCTGGGCTATATTCCTGGCCCTAGTGCCATGCATTTTTTTTTTTTTTAAATTTATTTTAAAACTGAAGGAATGAAAACATATTAACAAACAAACATCCATTTACAAAATATCATGAGAATAATACAAGCGAGGCTGGGGATTTAGCTCAGTGGCATAAGCGCCTGCCTGGCAAACACAAGGTCCTGAGGTCGATTCCTGGTACCAAAAAAAAAAAGAACAATACAAGCAATACAGTGTTACAAAGGGGTAGGAAATTAGCAATGGTTGTTGTTTTACATACTGATATCTTCAAAGTGGTGTCTCAGGAAAACAAATAGAGACATGCAAGATTGATCAAATAATTAATCATTAACTGTTCCTTTCAGTAAAGCGATAGAAGTTAGTAGTACAACTATGTTAGCTATCCTGTATATAAATACATACATAATTTCCCCTTTCTTTTCTCTTTTCTCTCACCCCAGTTGCTCTTTACTTTTGAACATTTTCCTTTCATTTCACAATGTCTGTCATACCTCCTAATTTTTATTCACTCTTTCAGATTCTTACAGTAGTGAGACAATACATTGCTTACACATGGAGGTCTGGTTTATTTCACTTATGAGTATGGTCTGTAGTTGTGACCATTTA